>NC_085860.1:4704158-4716658 GCF_034702125.1 Engraulis encrasicolus
CAAATGGTAATGAAAGATGAGAAGGTGGCATTTTATTTGTCCTTTTTTTTACTCTGCCTCCATTTGTAAATATTGGTGCTCAACCAATGAGCACTGCTCATACCATGAGATGTTGCCTAAGTGGTAGAAGTAGTCTTGCTTTGCATTTTTTGATCTCACATACTGTACATACAGTTTGCCGACATAGCACAAGTGTAAACCCTCAAAGTCCTCATGGGGATTGTCGCTCACTTGTCGGCAGAAATCCGTCATTAACCATCTCGCTCAGTCACTCTCTTCATCTATTGTCCTCTAGGAACCCACTTCTTAGGTGTGTGCCGCTATTTGTTAGCCCAAACTGGAATTTTAATGACCAGAAAATTAAATTTGTTCAGATCCTCTCTGGCAATCTTCTCTCATTCTGTTTGTCTATCTCCTCATTTCTTTCTTTCTTTCTTTCTTTCTTTCTTTCTTTCTTTCTTTCTTTCTTTCTTTCTTTCTTTCTTTCTTTCTTTCTTTCCAAAGCTCTGGGTGACTCCAGACTCCTTATAAACAAGTGCCAGTGAACATGTCCACAGATGTCAGATCTCTCTTGTCCCTCCTGAATGGGAAGAAAGTGAATACATAAAGGATAAGTCAGCATCCAAGATGGTCTTGCCGAAGTCCACAGCCTTCTGGGGAAAAAACTTGATAGACTTGAGCTCTTCCCCTTCTTTATGCCTTGGATAACGGACACGTCGACAGTCAGTATGGCCTTGTCATACTCCACAGCCATCTTAGGGAAAAGAAGCAAACCAACATGGACAGACTTGAAGTCTTCCCCACCTCTACACATCCCCGTGTAACAGGATCTTGCCACCGTGCCTAAAATAAGCCGGTGCTATTATCCCTTAAGTGTGAATTAATATGGCTTATTAGCACAGATGTTGCATCCCTCACATGGTGGGAGTGACTCATTTGACTAATGGCCATTACACCCTGGACGCATTTCAGTACGCACTCTGCTGGTAAGTGGAGGCGTGTGCGTGCATTCATATCGATATCGATTGTCATCACTTCATCAAATGGGTTAAGATCAAGTGTCTCACTTTTTGGCCAAACAAAAATCAATTCTATCTTTGCAAGCTCACAAATGTGTAAGTGCTTGTTCATTCTTTTTGTTTCTCCTCATTTCTTAAAAAGAATCCTGTAGTCTCTGTTTGAAACGGGTCAGGCTGAAGGCAGGCCTTTTGTATTGTGCATATGAATGTTTTTCTATCCGTCTTGTTTACTTGTTTTACCTCTTTCAGACAGGTAGAGAGAGAGAGAGAGAGAGAGAGAGAGAGAGAGAGAGAGAGAGAGAGAGAGAATGCTCCTCTGTGTCAGTGCAGAGAGAAAGATGGAGTGAAAGTGAAGGGGAACTAGAGGAAGACAGAGCGTTTGGTTTGCCAGTGTGTCCCATTTGCCTACATTGTTCATCAGGCCACGTAATGGGCTCCTGTCAAATAATCATGGAAATGATGTTTGTTTCTCTCTCTCTCTCTCTCTCTCTCTCTCTCTCTCTCTCTCTCTCTCTCTCTCTCTCTCTCTCTTTGCAGGTTGGAGGCTTTCCAGAATGTAATTGGCCTTGTTTATTTGATATTTGGAAATGTTATGGGTTCTGTTATTCTGACCCATAACCCTCTGCGAAGGCTTTGGTCAACTTAAAATGTACATTTTTATTATTTATTTGCAAAGTAAGTAATAAGTTATTTTGTCTCCGAAATCTATGCTCCAATTAACAGGCCTTGAAAAATGATGCCATGTCCGTATACAATGCCATGGTGCTCTGGAAAGCAAAGTAGAGAAGGCAAATTGAAGTGTTTTCCAATGACTCTAATGTTCATGCAACACTTTTTCGAAAAAGCTCCACTTCTTGATATGCATTGCACATGTAACGGGGTTAATTGATGTGCGTCACGGCCATTCCCGGGGCCGTTGCGGATTGGTTGAGCGGGCTTTCACTCCGCTATTTCTAGGCAGGTAAGGGTACGTGGTGCCCTCTTTCCTCTTCTAGGACTGCCTGTGTTGTTGTGATGGCGTGAGGCCCGAGATGGCTGTTCTGGATTTGTGCCTTTGAATGATTGGACTGACGTTGGTGATTGACTTGTGAAATGGTGCGTGACTGATCAGATGGATGTCTCCAAACTCCAATCCCCGCTTAGTAGTTGTGGCTTTCCCCGCCCTGACAGGTGAGGAAGGCTGCTGTTTTGTCTACCGGCGCAAGCGCGTCTCTGAAGTGTCCGCAGTGCAGTGCTGCGCATGTCTATTGCCGAACGGGCAAGCCAAGCCCAAGGCCAGCGCGCGTTAAGAAGTGCGCCTGGCCGCGACCAACCCTGCATAGCGCGCAGGTCCCCTCCTGTCGCACCTGTTGTGCGCTGACAAGTCTCCGTGTCCCCTTTGGCCTTGCAGGCATATCTCCTGAACATTGCATTTTCAAATTCTTTGTTTATTTTGTGTGCCGTGTTTGATTAATTGCATGGTGTGTTTCTTTTATTTTATTTGTTCCCCTGCTTGAAGTGCCCAAACTGCATGGTTTGTTTTGATTTCGCCCTGGTTGCAGTGTCAGAAGTTGCATGCCTTTTGTAATTATTATTTCTTTGGAAACTGCATGTCTGTATATTTTCCTGCATGGTGCAAATGAATGGACGCCTTGTGTTATAACTGCACCCCATTTTTATTGTGAGAAATGCTTTTTAAAAAATGACTTTCAAGACAAGTGAATATATAAAATAAATCATAATTGTGTAACTCACGTCTCCGTCTTATGGTGCACAAACCTGTGATGCCTGAGTTGTATCAGTGATATCTTTATGGGTTTACTCTCTTTTACGGCTTAACCCTCCGTATGGCGTAGTCGGTGTTATAGTTGACATTCTTTAGGCCTAGTAGTTGAGAATTAATCTCGCCATGCTACACAAAGTCAGCCCCATGAACCTGCTGGTTGGCCTCAGACGAGGCTGTCATGTTTTAGCGCATGTTTCGCACGCTAGTGCATTCGGCGTGTTGGTGCAACACCTTTTGAAGTTCCACAGATGCAAAGATAAAGCGCGTTCATGCACTTTTGACACGTGACAAGGTTTGCACCGTTTTCCCGGAATGTCAGCGATTTTCTTTTGCCACAGCACATTTCTGTTGCTAAACACAAATATGCTTTGCTGTGCCCTAACCAAAACCATCCCTAAACCTAACCTGTCAGTAAAGCCATGTTTCTGCTGTTTTACTTTTGCCAAGAACAGTGACATTTGGCGAATTTCTACCTAAATTGTGCCTAAACCAAAACCATCCCTGAACCTAACCTGTCACAGGGCGTTGTGGAGCATGCCTTAACTTGCAAAGGCGTATTGGGCTCAGACGCATACTCACACACACGCACATGCACACAAACACACAGCACTTCTGCAATTGAAGTTTGTGTGTGTCCATTTCACATGTCCATTTCAATTCTGTTTGCATTCAAAAATGCATGTGGTGTGCATGTGTAACATAAGAATCTGTGCCTGTCAGCCACAGCAGTAGCCTAGTCTGTGGTGTGGTGTGTCAGTTGACTGGTGAGCAGCACCAATTGTCCAAATTGTTTCTTTTAAAGGAAGCTTTTTTCAGAAAGTACGCTCAACTCCCAACTGTTTTTTTTTTTTTTTTTAATTATTATTAGGGGCCAAGCAGCGAAGCTGGCGAAGGCCCCTAGTGTTTTAGTTCCCTCATTGACTCCAGTCAAAATTCTTCTCCCTCTGCAAGTCTATGGCAGCCCATAGAACCGTACATAGGAAAGTTGTGAAAATTGGCACACATATTCGAGGCAGCATCAACATTACCCGCAGCGATTTATAGGTCCCCAGCCCCAATGCTCTAGCGCCACCAGCAGGTCAAAGTTGCAGGTACATTTCTGCTTGTAACTTTTGAACCCCTGGTCCAATTTTCAAAAATGTGGTATCCCTGGAATCCTTGGCCCAGGACAAATCCGAGAACTAGTGATGATATTGTACCCTGCGTGTATACTTGTGTAAAATTCAATAAAAATGCTATTTTTCCCGCACTTTTTGATCAATTCGCCCGAAACTTGGTACATAGTATCTCTGGACTGAGCTACACATGGGGTCTCAAGGAATATTGGATATCTTTTATCGTTTAGCCGTGACAGGCAATCAAAATTGTCGTAAAAGTGGCGAAACAGGAAGTGAGGTCATATCTCAGTAATCGTTTGTCGAATTAGGCTAGGATTCTTTACACACACAGAAGTCCATCCCATGACCCACCACAAAAAAAATCAAATCCCCAGCTCAAACTCTGTAGCGCCACCAGCAGGTCAAAATTTTAGTTACATTTTTGCCTGTATCTTTTGAACCGTACTCCCAATTTTCAAAATATTGGTACACAGGTCATCTTCACACTATGTTGCACCCAGGTATGGATTTTCGTAACGATTGAAAAAACTATCAGCTCACAGCAGCCATTCAAAATTGTGGAAAGAATGGAGGGATTTTTCTCATCTCTCTGTCCCCTTTGCCAACGGCACCTGCGCACGTTCACTGACACCATTCTCAGCAGGGGGTCTCTGGACACACAAGACAGGAGAGCTTAGGTGTGTGCGTAGTTCTGCTATTGCTCTAGTGTCAACCAAAGCCCCGCTGCCCCAGCTCCTGCACATAGCCCCCCACCCCCCACCACACACACACAGACAGAGGGAGAGGGAGAGGGAGGGGGAGGGGGAGAGGGAGAGGGAGAGAGAGAGAGAGGGAAGGAGGGAGGGAGGGAGAGAGAGAGAGAGAGAGAGAGAGAGAGAGAGAGAGAGAGAGAGAGAGAGAGAGAGAGACCATTGACCATTGTTGTTCTCTCGGTTCCTCTGTCTCTCACACACTCACACACACACACACACACACACACACACACACACACACACACACACACACACACACACACGTTACTTCTATGTACACCAATTCCTCAGACCAGTCTCTCAAAAGACTGGCCAACATTACATTGCAGCCTATAGGATTCTTATGTTTAGGATTTCAAAGACCATATCTATTTTCAGTAGGCTCCTGATTCTTTTCCATAATATTGTATGTCATATAAACAATTTACTAAATAGAATGATCACAGAGGATTATAATTGCTGTCCAAAAAGCAAGCCTCTCAAGTATAGAAATTACTTGCTGATATTTTATAGACTAATTTGAGAGGGAATGGAAATGTGTTACTCAATATAAATCAAGGGCAGCACAGGCCCTGCCGTGGCCAACCGGTAGGGCACTCGTCTATCATGCGGCTGACCCGGGTTTGATTCCCAGCCCAGGTCCTTTGTGGACCCTGCCCGTCTCTCTCCCCATTTTCCCCTCCAAGGAATGCACCCCAACATTGGAGAGATTTGGGCCAAAGGGGGCGCTACAGTTCCTTCTGTTGACGTGGCAACTTTGCCAAGTTTACTGCTTGGCCCCGCATTGCTGCTTGCAGCTATATATTTTTTTAAAACTTTTTTTGTCTTTGGGTGCGAGTGAATAGATTTGTACATTTCGGTAGAAAAGCTGCACTCTAGAGTGTAGTTCTTGTATTTTATTTTCGTGGGTTAGCATGACAGACAGACGTTTCGACCGAAGCCGTCTTCAGTGTCTTGTCACAGCCAGGCCAGGTTCCCAAACGATTAATCAGCCCCACTCTACCACACCTGCCCGTTCACGATCCCCAGAGTACTAACCATTCACCCCAACCAATCAGTCATCTCTGCTCATTCCCTCTCCCCTGATTGGTTGTCACTCTCACCTGCACCTTGTTAAACTGTGGCCTACTTAAACTCCACTCACCCAGCACTCTGTCTCTGGCCTCTTCACTGGAAGCAAGTTTGTAGAACCCTCTCCTGAGTTTCCTTTTGGACCCTTGTTTCTCCTTGTGCGGTATGGTTGATCTTCTGAGCGTTGTTATTTGACTTTTCTCATTTATCCTTGGACATTCCCAGTGATGACTTTCTCATGCCAGTGAAACGGAGTGCTGTTGTTAATAAATCACCTTTGCTTGAATTCTTGTCTTGTCTGTCTCTGTGGGTGCTGACATGTCTAATGTAAGACATTGAAGAAGGCTAAGGGTATAACGTCTGTCTTGTTAACCCACTACAATAAACAAGCGTGGCTTTTCTACCAAAAAAACCCATGGCAGCTTTCTCAGAGCGAAGTGGCAGGTTTGCGTGTTGTTTGTGGCAATTTTGCCTTTTTGTGGTTCATTTGTCCCTTGAGAGCCGACATCTGGAATTGTGCTGGGTGTCATTGCCCTCCCCCATGCTGCATCTTGAGATGATCTGATTGCTCACCAGTCATGGTGGCCTGCTGATCTTGATTTGTGGGGCTGTCTGGTGTGGCGACCAGCTGTTTTGTTTTCTTGTGGTGTGTGTGTGAAAGTGAGAGTTTTGTCTTTTGTTTCTTTGTGTTCATTTTCATTTTAGTTTGTCCTTGTGTCCACACTGGCAACTGGCCAGCCTTGCATCCGGATCACTTTTACCTCCTCGGGTGCAGCGCTGTATAGAGGGTGCCCTGTATAGTAAGTGCCTTACTCTCACAGTGTGTGTATTAGCATTTGAGGCATTTTAAATATGTATTTGTATTCTATAAATATTTTTGGTAGTATTAAAAGAGAATTGACTGTTCCCCTGCATTCTTTCTCTGTCATTCCTTAACAAAATCTGTGCGCCTGTTATTGCTGGTGGGGTAACTCATTTCACTAGAGCTTAGGTGGCATAGTCGGTATGAAATTGATATTATTAACCTGGTTAATAAACATTTAATGCCCACTCTACTACACATAGATGTATCTGGTGCACATCTGTCTGTCTCTGTGCACATCTATCTGTCTGTGTTTCTGTGTGTGTGTGTGTGCGTGCATGTGTGTGCACTGCACATGGCAGGCATGCATGTGTGTGTGTGTGGCTGTGTGTGTTTGTGTGCTTGCGTGGCTGGGGAGGAGATGGTGCTTGTGTGATGATTCCCATTACACAGAAGAGTTAAGGGGGATTCATACTTGTCGTGACTGGCGCTACCCTCCTTCATACTTCACTCGCGACCTCACTCGCGCCGTCACGTGACCCAAAATGACGTCACACGCCGTGGCGCGACGTCGTGCACCCCAGATTTTTTGTAACTTGTCGTGCGCCACCAGCGACCATACAGGTAGGCAGACAAAGCAGGAGTTGCGAAGAGAGGCTACAACTACTGTAGGCTACTACAGAATGGATCCTGCATCATTTTGAGGATAATAAAATGTCCTAGAGAGTTATTTTATCTTCTCTCTTAAATGTTGTTCAGTGAAACAATTGTTTACTTTGTTCAGAAGCACGTTGTGTTCGGCGATCTATTTATAAATTCTGCCGCCAGAACAATGCTCTCACATGGTCTTGGAATGATCTGGCAATGTAGGCTAACAAAAAATATATGTTTCAATGTGGTAAGTCACAAGTCAGACGTTCAGTAGCCCTACAGCAGCCGTGTTTGGCTTTCTATTTTATACATCCGTAGAACTCACGCTGCGAGTTGCGAAAGATACTGCCGTTTCTCTCATGAACAGCAGAGGGCACTTCCGACAATGCGAGCGAAAGCGCTTTTGAAGTATGAATAGTCTGGCGCAAGTGATGACGTCATTAATGGTTCTCGCGCCAAACGCGCCAAAGTGCGCACGTGAAGTATGCAGAGCCCTTAAGTTTACACCTCTGCAGGGGGTCGTGCCTGGCGCTCAAGTGTGCAGGGAAATGTCTGCTTGGCACACGCCTGGCGGCTGGGGACTCGTAGAAGGTAACGGGCAAACAAAAACCCACTGGCAAACAAAGTCACGGGCAAAGAAAAAGCCAAAATTCTGCACTATAGCATGCGCTGCCATACGCCATGCCATGCCATACTAATAGGCCTACTATTCCAGCACAGCCTGGCTCACCACAATACACTACAGTGTGACATGCCACCCAACATCACACTGTGTCACACCATGAAGTGCCACTAGCTTTACCCACTGTCTGGAACATTCCATGAACACTCACCCAGGGGCGATTTTAAACAGGAATTCCTGTTCATTGGAGTTCCGAATTCAAATTAAAACCCGTATTGTGCTTTATTAGCATGACTGTTACGATATGCATCGCAAAAGCATACAACAAACAAAACGAAAGTGTGAATATAATTACCATAACCAATCAGTAAAGCACACGCGGGTGAGTTCTGCGTCACCACTCTCAACTGTTTGCTGATTGGCTAAACGCTAAGAGAACCGAGCTGGAGGCTTTTGCCAGACGATGTGCGGAGCCAAAATCTTTGGGTGGAGTACATAGGATGGCGTCGCCAGGCTACCACTAACCCACCTACACCCACTCAAACTGCGCCACTGCCACAAGGCAGCATGGGTGGTCACTGGTGACCAGTACATAGTGGGAGTGTTATCCGATTTAGTCTGCGCCTATTTGCAAAGCGTTGTGCACCTAAATACTTTGATAATGAAGCAGATGAAAATTATTTTGCAACGTTTCTTTTGTTTCAACCGTTCCTCACTATTGGGGCAATTGAAACACGTATGCTGGATGAATACAACAGCGTGCTGTAAATAGAAACCATTCAGCGTCTCCTGTTTTACCTTTTCTCATAACCTGTACCATGGCAACTCACAAAGCCCAGTTGTGTTTCTGTGACGTGCTCATTTTCTTCATAAGCTCTCATGCGTGGGTAAGCACACATCACAATAGAAGCAGCAGCAGCACCACGCAACTGGTGAAAAACTAGTCAGATCGATATGGAACAAGGCCTAACTCAATATTTGATGACTGTTTGGCCCACATCGCTTCTCTTCTCCTGTCATCCTGTGCCAAAAACTTATGTTATGAGATGACGGTGAGCCACCCCACCTCGTTCAGCAGTGGGTTGCCATCTCCATTTGATATTAGAAATGGCTGATAGATGGATGGCAGGTCAGAATGTTTATGCATGTGTTTTGGGATGTGTGAGATGTGAGGGGGAGAGATGTTAGACAGAGGACAAAGAGAGGGGGACACACATTCATGCCATTTGGGACTCTGTATGTGTACTGTGTGTGTTAGGGCTGTCAGGGCGTCAGACTTGTAGCCCAAAGGTGGACTCCCGACCTGCTAGGTTGGTGGGGGGAGTAACTACCCAGTGTTTTCCCCCATCCTCTTCCATGACTGAGGTACCCTGAGCATGGTGCTGTCCCGTTGCACTGCTCCCTTTCAGGCTCCATTGGGGGATGCCCCCTTGCACGGGTGAGGCATAAATGCGATTTCATTGTGTGCAGAGTGCTGTGTCACAATGACAATGGGAGTTGGAGGAGTTTCCCAGTTGGGCTTTCACTTTCACGCTTTCACTTCACTTAAACTGAGAAGAGAGGACTGAAAGAAATGCAATGTGAAATGCAACTCTTGCTCTTTTACACATAGACATTATTTGCCAGTACACTCAGTGCTGCACAAGCCCCATAGTCTCACACAATCCCATAATTAATGTTCTCCTTTCCAAACATTTAGTCAGGCTAAGTTAAGGTTGGTTCAGGACAGTTCAAGTTCACATTTAATGCCTTTCTGTGTTGCTCTGTGTCTGTTCTCCTGCCAAACAGGCACGCGCACACACACGCACGCGCACACGCACACGCACACGCACACACACACACACACACACCAGGGATCAGGGCTTGGCACAAGGCGCTACTTCATTATCCTTGTTTTGGCCAGACTTGGATCCCATTTTCACATGCGCCAGTGGAGGAGCAGTGTTGAACTCTCCTCTGATTGCATCTTGCCTCTGCCTCTACCTCTTGTGACAAGATGAAATCAGATCTTGTGTAGTCTGATTATCATCGAATTTCAAATCTCTTCAAGACTTGGTCTGACCAAAAGCATAACAATGAACATTCCTCAAACGGCATGGTTGACCCGCCTCCTTTGGTTTGCTACTGGTTGTTTGCTTCCCGACAAAGTGGGAGGAGTTACCAATATTTTCAGAGCTCAGAAACGATATTTGTATTGCTCCTGGCCTGACTAGAAGCAACGCTGAAGGTGGTGCGTCACTAGGAGGGCGCGGCCTGGCTACCTCGTGTGTGTCTTGTACTGTCTCTCTCTCTCTCTCTCTCTCTCTCTCTCTCTCTCTCTATATATATATATATATATATTTCGTGCACACACACACACACACACACACACATTCTTTCTCTTTCTCTGTCCTCCACATTTAAGTCCTCAATTCCTCCATTTTTAATAGTTTCTCCTCTTTGCACCCCTCAACTCCAACCTCCGGTTAACCAATCTCAGCACTGCACACCACACAGGTACACCTACACAACCCCCACACAAACACAAACAAAAATCTTTTCTGTTTACCAACCTTAACATTCCATTTCCTTAATTTCTCACTTTCGTTTCAAACCTCGCTCTCCTTTTTCACACTCACACTTGGTACACACTAACAAATATGCTCCAGACCTGCAGGTTGGCTGGCCAGACGCACGCACGCACACACGCTATACCCCCCTCTCCAGCTGTCTCACTCTTTCATACACAATTACCCATTCGCTTTCACACACACCTTGTCAAACACTCATACATGAACACAGAGAAAGTCATACACCCGCACCCATCCAAAACACACAATTAAATACCGGCGGCAACCCTGAACAGTGACAGAGCTACGCGTCCAAAGCACACAAGAAAAATATCAGCAGCGCCAAAAACTAGCAGCAGTCGTCCCTTGCAGCCCATTCTGTTGACACTCATTTAAATGCATGGCTCATTCCAGGGGATCTGTTGCTTTTGGAGTTGTCTAAATAAGCAGTACAGGGTGCCAGCTTTACAGACCTAATTACTCCCCAGACACGGCGAGAGGGGTATTTTCCTTACACACACACACACACACACAGACACACACACACAGACACACACACACACACACAGAGACACACACACACACACACACACACACACACACACACACACACACACACACACACACACACACACACACACACACACACAGACAGACAGACAGACACACACAAGCACACATGCACCTTGGGTCCCTATATGAGCAGGATGTGTGACAGGTCTGGCCAGGCTGCACTGCATGGTAATGGGAAGGGACGGGGACGGCGGAGCAGCATTGTGGAATACGGAATGAGCCATCTGGAATATGGAGTGAGGCCTGACGCAGGGGTGGAGGAAGCGGCCTGTGTGTGTGTGCCTGTGTGTGTGTGTGTGTGTGTGTGCACGTGTGTGTGTGTGTGTGTGTATGTTTGGGGTGGGGGGCATGGGAGTGTACGTGAGCTGGGTCTATGGAGTGTGAATGGAAGGGATGGAGGAAGCAGTCTGTGCGTGTGTGTGCGTGTGCGTGCGTGCGTGTGAGAGAGTGTGTGTGCGTGTGTTTGAGGTAGGGGCATGTGAGTGTACGTGAGCTGGGTCTATGGTGTGTGAATGGAAGGTGTGGGTGGAGGATGGACATGACCAGGCCAACAAGTGCGTGAGGAGACTTTCTCTACCTCTCTGCTCTGGTGTGTTAAGGTGTGATGTGAATGTCAGACAGTGGGCTCGTGGTGATAGTGGCATTTTCTTCTTTGGTGTGTGTCTGTGTGTGTGTCAGAAGCGGTCCGTAATGTACGTAAATTAAACAGCTGCTTACCAAATATATAAACACGACACCCAAATTTAAATCCTTCTTCCCGGTATCGTGAGTCAGTGAGTTTGCTCTGAGTTGATAAGACTGATAAAACAGCCACACTAGTAGCTATGGTGAAACATAGTATTGTATAACAGTAGTGAAACACAGTATTGCAGAAAATGAAGCATTTTTTCTAAAATACTTAGTGCAAATCAAATGACAGTGAATCTATTGTTTAATTGGCTGGCAGCAGGTGCCCGGACAGTTTTTGAAGCGCCACATGATTATGCTTTCACATGTGCTTGTGGAAAGTAGAGAAAGTATAGCATGGGGCAGCGATGGGTCAGTGGTTAGAGCGCTGGCCTTTACATCAGAGGGTTGTAGGCCCAAATCCCACCCTTACCAGCACCTGCACCCATGGCTGAAGTGCCCTTGAGCAAGGCACCTAACCCCACATTGCTCCAGGGACTGTAACCAATACCCTGAACCTAAACAAGTGTAAGTCGCTTTGGATACAAGCGTCAGCTAAGTGTAATGTCATGTAATAGCAAAACATCCTACACGTTCAAGTTTGGAACACCTGGGGTGCAGCCTGAAGGGACGTTTAGTTGAAACCTAAGGATGTTTAGTTCAAATTTAAGGACGTTCCGTAGGTCTTTGTGGTAGACGGAATGTCCTCGATGAAAGATCCCATGCCTTATACGAATGATCCCAAGTTTTATACGAATGGTCCCCTCGGAACAATTCATTAGACAAAACGACCTGTACCCCACTGTAGCAGTGATGCTTGCTATGAGTACACACACACTCTGCCCCTCTGCTGTACTGTGGCCGAGGCCAGCTCTGTGGAACATGAGCAACACCCCAGATGAGACAGACCTG
>NC_085860.1:4719158-4734158 GCF_034702125.1 Engraulis encrasicolus
GTATCTATATCGGTTTGTTCACAGTATTGATATTTCACTATTGTTGTGGTTGCATAATGATTTTTACCAGGACACAAAGGAACCGATCAATCATAATGCAACACTATAAAAAGCTGAATTGAATAGAGGTGATAAGTGCATGCTGATTTGTCTCTCATTGGAGGTTTCCATCAGCACAGCATCTAGTATTGGAGCCCTAGGCAAAGCGTGAAAGACAGAGGGGAAGAAAGAACGTGTTAACCTGGTTAATCATCCTGCAACTGCAACCTATACATACACAAACCAGCAACCACGCCCCTCTCTGTAGAGCTGAAACAACCCCTTGCAGTGCTGAAGGTATCAAGGTATCAAGAGTCAAGGGGGCCCTGAAGCTCTGACCTCTGTAGTTGCAGTAAAATCAATCCTTTAATAACTGCATTTTCACATTCTTTCAGCAACATAGACTCTCACACCTGGCCTAAAACCCTAAATCGTTTTGTAAACTAGCAACACCAACTGAAGGGGGGGCTTTCTTGTTGTCTGACCCAGGGGGCCATGGAATCATAATCCGTCCCTGGCCGGATACTGTACAGTACTGTACAGTAGGTAGTAGGTACTGTACAATAGGTGTTCCCAAACTTAACCTTTTTTCTGTGCAACCGGTTTCACAACTCGATGAATTGGTGCATTCCTAAACCCATTCAAGTACTATAGAAAGCATATATATACATTGTAAAGGAAAAAAATGATTTAGATATTTAATGTATTAAATTATTAGGTTGATTTCACAATATTTTCCCTGCCATCCTGCCACGGCCCCCCTGGCATCCCCTTGCGGCCCCCCCGGGGGTCCCCGCCCCCCACTTTGAAAACCACTGCTGTACAGATATAACGCCAACTGCCATGACTATCAGCCAGAGCACTGCACTCTTAACCCTTATGTGTGGCAGGCAGCAACAGTACTGTGTAGCACTAAAGTCATGGGTAAGCGGTTAGGGCGTCAGACTTGTAGCTCAAAGGTTACCAGTTCGACTCCCGACCTGCCAGGTTAGTGGGGGGGGGGAGTAATTAATCAGTGCTCTCCCCCATCTTCCTCCATGACTGAGGGCTTTCAGTTTCACCTCTAAACTCCCACGGCTATCAGCCACAGCCAAGTACTGTACCTCCTACCTCCAACAAGGCAGCCAGTAGCTACTGACTGGAAAACAGTTCTACCAACTCCCACATGTGGCAGTCAGTAGGCCTAGCTATTAACTGGAAGGAGGAGGGGGATTGTACAGGAAGATATTAAGTCCTGCTTGGCATTGCTGCCTGTTGCACTTCCTCCGGTGCCCATGGGTCAGCTGCAGGGTCATCAGTCAGGAACCACCGCTCATCAACGTTTCGCTCCTTTAATCCTGAAACGTCTCCGTGTGGCGGAGCAGCGACAGGGACGTCTCCCTGTCACCCCCTGCAGCTGAAAGGTGTTGTTCCCTGCAACTGTTGTCTGGGGGTTAGGTGTTATTCCCCCAGGTTTATTCCTCCGCAGCCAGAGCCAAAAGCTCCCTTTCTCCGCCTCTTCCGCCAGTTCCTTTGTTGCCTTCCTTAGCCTTCCTCCGATGACTCCCACGTCCTTCAGGAGGCGTATGGTTGACAACCCCATGAAGCCTCGGCATCCGACCTCCACTGGGTAGAGGGTAGTCTTCCAGCCCGCCTCCCGGCACTCAGCAGCCAGCTCGGAGTACTTGGCCTTCTTTCGCTCAAAGGCAGCCTCAATCCCTTCCTCCATTGGCACAGTGAGCTCTATGAGGGCTACCGCTCTAGCATTTACAGACCACGCCACTATGTCTGGTCGGAGAGATGTGGTGGTAATCTTGGTGGGAAACTGAAGCTTCTTGACCAGGTCAACCTTCATGCTCCACTCCTGGCCAGGAGTGAAGGGCCTTGCGGTTTCTCTTTGCCTGATGCTTCTGATCCATCCTTCCTTGACAAAGATGGTGGGTGGCTCTGCCGGCGATGGTGTTCTGCTTCCCTGTCTGCACTCCTCCAGCACTTCAGCTAGCTTTCGTTTGGGGCGTTGCAGAGAGCACAACATTCCTCATTTCCAAACCACTGGTGGAGGTTCCGGGGACAGGAACGTGTCATAGGTTGAGCGAATAAGGAAGCTGAGTCTTGCCTGTGGGATCTTCCACACGTCTGACCAACTGATGTTCCTGTTTGAGATTCCCTCCCAAGTTGTCAAGCTTCCTTGCCGTCCCTGAGACACAGCCTTGATCTTATAGCGGTCTTCCTCCATCCTCGTCACCTCTGCCACCACCATCTCCTTTCTTTCCTTGCGGTGGGCCTTGGACCAGAAGCGTGGTGCTTCTCCCCATCCTAGGCCTGCTCTTCCTACTTGCACTCTGCCCACAATCTCCTTGTGCTGCAGCCGGCTAACAGCTTGGTTGACCTCGGTCTGGGCGTTCCACTTGCGGCCAGTCAGGACCCTGGTGTTAGCATTCCTAACCGACTCGTCTGTGGACTCCCGAAGCTCGAGCACCAAGTAGTATACTGTACTAACCCCCACATGACAGCCAGTAGACTAGAAGAACAGTAGTATACTACAGTATGTATATCAGGCCACTATACTGTACTAACTCCCACATGACAGCCAGTAGACTAGAAGAACAGTAGTATACTACGTATATCAGGCCACTATACTGCACTAACCCCCACATGACAGCCAGTAGACTAGAAGAACAGTAGTATACTACAGTATGTACTGTATATCAGGTCACTATACTGCAGTGTTTCCCAACCTTTTTTGTCTCATGTACCCCCCGGGCCTTTTTGTTGTGCCACGAGTACCCCATAACTTGTGTTTTACATCGCTATTTCTATTCCAGTGTGACTATGCTCCATACATTTGTTAAAATTACATTTTCCCAAGTACCCCCTGCAGTGTGCTCGCGTACCCCTAGTGGTACACGTACCCCTGGTTGGGAAACACTGCTCTACTGTACTAACTCCCACATGACAGCCAGTAGACTAGAGGAACAGTAGTATACTACATACAGTCCCATGGAAAAGTTTGTACACCCTTTGAAATTTCTTACATTTCTGTCAAAATTGGTCTGATCAACCCGGAAATCACAAGAAGGAACAACCAGTCTGCTTTAAATAATTCAGCCCAAACATTTGCAAGTTTTCATATTTTCATTGGCCATAAGGCCATAACATTCACAGGAGAGCAGGGCATAAGTAAGTACACCCTTGCATTAAGTAGGTTTTAACCCTCAGTTAATTGCAATATCATCAACCAGACTTGTCCTGTAGTTGCAGATCAGATTAACAAAACAATCTGTTTGTATCTTGTCTCCCTCTTCTTTAGAGAACTGCCTCTCATCAGCAAGGTTTGTGGGATGTTTGGAGTGCATAGCTTTCTTGACTTCATGCCATACGTATAATCTCAATTATTTTTGTCAGGGCTTTGACTGGGCTATTTCAGAATGTGTATTTCATTATTATGAAGCCATTCTAAAGTCGATTTGCTTCTAAAGTATGGGTTGTTGTCACATTTCTCTTGTGTGCTTCAACTGTGTGACAGACTTCCTCACGTTTTTTCTGTAAAATATCACAATAAACTTGAGTTTATTATTCCACTGATGATAGCAAACTGTCAAGGGCCTGAGCCAGCAAGGTAGCCGCATATAATGATGCTCCCGCCACCATACTCAGAAGAGGAGATGTAACCACACTGTAAAAACATTATTGTAGTTTTTACAGTAACTTACTGGCAGCTGGATGCCAATAAATTACTGTAATATAATTTACAGTACCCTTACTGTATATTGGTTTACAGTACCAATCAGCACTACTGTTAATCCAGTTACAGTACCAATCTAAAGTACTGTATGTCAGTTTACAGTACCAATCCAAACTACTGTAAGGAGTACAGTACTTTACTGGCATCCAGCTGCCAGTAACATTCAAATTACTGTATATCAGTTTACAGTACCAATTCCAATTACTGTATATCGATTTACAGTACTGATCCAAATTATTGTAAGGAGTACAGTACTTTAATGGCATCCAGCTGCCAGTAACTTTTTCAACTACTGTAGTTTGTTTTACAGTATTTTTGTTGTATTTTAATTTACAACATTCCGCAAGAGAATGTCAGGGAGCTCTACAAAGGCATCACATTCTCCTATAATTCAGATATTCTAGTTACCAGTCAGATCAAAAACACATTAAAAAGTTTTTAAAAGCTACAAGGTAAAGAAATGCTGCAAATGCAAGAGATGCAATCAAAATGTTTAATTAAAACTGGTTAACAATTTAACAACATACTCCAGTAGGAAGGGGGTCCTGCTTCTCACAAATGCACAATCCATAACCTTTGTATATAGTTGAAGAGTTTAGATGCAAAACCCCATAAGTGGCATTTCAGAAAATAATCTTGTTTCATTTTTATTTAATACAAAGCTATCAAAATTCCACATTTTTAAAATTTGATTTATGTAATATAACTATTCATATGTATTATCAAGTACATGAATGTAAACCAAACCAACAATGGGGTTCTCTAAAAATATAAAAGTGCAGGTCTTCAGAAATGGAGTTAGGGGGTTTTGCATCTGAACTCTTCAGTTGTATACATATTTTTCTTTTTTTTTATTTCATTCACATTGACAAATAAAAAGATTCTATTCTATTAAAATGAGATACCCCAAACATTAATCAAGACAAAACTGTTGTATGGTTTGTGGTGGGTGCTTCAAATTCCAATGTATGCAAAATGGAAAACAGTCCAATATCTCATTTCCTGTTGGGCGTGGCCATATGCTCGTATTGACCTTTTTTTGTTCATCTTAATGAGATAAGTACATACCACAAAGAAGGTCCAGAGTCCGTAGCTTCAACTATATTCTATAACTATAACTATATTCCAGCCCCGAACATCTCTGTGCTAGGGTGCGCAATAGAGTCACTCTTTTAAAAGTCTTATACATGACACAATATCGAAAAACTGTGCCAAATAAGTTTTGAAACGGGGAGAAGGGGGGAAAACACAGCAAGAACAACAGGGCCTCGAGCCTTTGGTGCAATGCTCGGACTGAACTACTTAAAAGAAACAAGTGATTGGAACTTCAAAAGGTCAAGCATTAATAATTCAGCCAGTCAAAATCAACAAGTTCCCTGATGAATGAAGCAACAACAGGGTTGACACTGCTGCTCTTCCTTTGCACCTTTTTACCGGTCTTCTTGCTGGTGATGGACTTGGCCTGGCATTTGGAGCCCTCTGGGTTTATTCTGAGAATGAACCTGTAATCACAATAGGATACAATTAGGAATTCTGAAAAAAAGTTTAATTCTCGTGAGTCTTACACTATCCAGCCTTTTTCACACCCAATTTTGGTTAGTCTTATTGAAGTGATATTTCATGTTGTTCCTATTTCTATGCTTGATGCATGCTGCGTAAACACAGTATAAGCGCTCCCTCCATTCAGCCCCCGGTGATGCGGCTAGCTGCCTATCCACGAATGCAATGATTCTGGGATCAGACAGACATTGTTCACCAAGCACACACACACACACACACACACACACACACACACACACACACACACACACACACACACACACACGGAGCCGGGGGAGGGAGGGACAATTTAAAAAAACATATACTGTCGAGTTTAAATTCAAGTTCCGGTCTTGTTTAGGGAATGCCTGTTGTTATCCAATGTCCAATGTCAAATCAAACGTGCAATATGCTGACAATGTCCTGTCATCATCCCACAGTTACAATGATTGATTAACATGCAGCACTTCCGGTGCATCTAAAGGAGGCTGCTGCAGGCGGCTGCTGAAGGCGGAGACGCATCCCAAACGAGTTTTAATTGTTGGTAACGCACGAGTAGACGCGTTACTGTTATTTATGGGTAACGTAGTAACACAACGGATTACTTTTAATTAGGGGTGGGCATCTGTGTTTAGCCGGACTGAGCCCTGAGGAAGGTCAGTAGACCGAAAGCTTGGCCTATCAAAAAGAACACAAAGGGGATTTAAGTGTGCAGACATTTTTCTTTCAATTAGGGGTGGGCAAAAATGAAAATCTTTAATCGCATTAACTCAATGACTTTCTGTGATTAATCGCATAGCGCGCGAAATCCAAAAATAATAATAATAAATAATAAATAAAATAAAAATATTTTATAAATTAATAAAATAAAATAATTAATTATAATTTGCATATGTACTGTGTAGATAACCTATGTAGGTCCAATATAATATTCCACAATGGAAATGTAGGCTATTTGCCAACCTATCAGTCTAAATTGTATAGGCCTACAGTAGTAGGCTATGCCTATCCAATGTAGGCCTACTGAAACAAATAATTGCATACAATATTACACTAGGGCTATTTAAGATTGTAGGCTACTGAAACGAATATATTAGAAATTAGAAACTCAAATTAGGATGGTCTACATGGGCCTACAAGAAGAAAAAAAAACTTGTCAATTAAAAAAAACCAGGCATGAGATATGTCCCGCCTTCTCTCACTGTCAAAGACTCCCACCTTCTCTCTTATCTGTCGCTGTTATTTAAGGTGTTTCAGCGACTAGAAACTAATTGACTGTCTGTTGGTATTGACAGCAATTACATCTTTCAGTTTCAAAACAATAACGTTGACATGACTAACACTATCTTAAATGCATACGAGGTTGCCGATGTTGCGAAATTATACCATGTTGATACAGCCTACTATGCACGCGAAGCTCCATGTAGAAACTGCAGGCATGCAAACAGGTCAGGGGTGAAAAAGGTGACAAGGGCGCGGCGCGGGGCGGCGCGGCGCAGTGCAAGCGCGCAAACGCAGGTGCACACGTGTGTGTTGTGCGCAGTGGATGATCTTGTATAACAGTCTCAGAGGGGGAGNAGAGGATTTAGCTAAAAAAAAGTCATAAATGGTGAATTTTGAGCATACTGTAGTTATTAGCGACCAAGGGACAGTGAACATGAGAACTGCCAACCTTACTCCATGACTTAGCTGTCATGTCTGATGGCGGGTTGGGTAGATAGCTTGATAAAATAGGTTTTTATCATGATAGAGCAGTGGTTCTCATAGTAAGTTTCCCCAACACCCCATTGACCTCATCAAAACCCTTAGTAGGCCTATTAAAAATAAAATAGGCCAAAATGCCCCCAAATGACACTAAGCACCCCTCCTCTCATCAGTCTCCTAACACCCCCTCAACACTTGCCTGGTTGTCATCTCATGCATATTTAATCATCATTTTCAGACAACTTGCAATAGGCTACAAAAAAATCTTTGTCAAAGTTTGAATTAGCTACTGAAGTTTTACTCAAACTACTCAAATTTTAGCCTATTCACCTAGTATCTCTTTTAATGTCTCCCTGTAGAAAAAATGAATAGGAACGCTCCAACTTTGACCTGGAAAAAAGTGTGACATTCCAACTGGTTTCATTGTTGGCTAAAGTCTGTGCTGACTTAAGTCAGTATCTGACAAAAGTATCTGACTAAGCTTAATTACTCATTCCATTGTGTTCACCTTACCAAGTGCAAACAGCCTTGGGGCGTTGGGCAGAGAAAGACTTGCGACATCTGCTGCAGTAGCAGTGACCTAAAAAAAAAAGACAGACACACTTAGCATCTTGCAGCATTACATTACATTACACTGGGATTCACAGTTGTTTTAAAGGTGCACCATGTACGTTTGTGGCCAGAGTAGGTATTGCAACTATGATTCTCATTGAAACTGTGCTGCCTATTGCCAAATTTGATCTTTTCGTGAAAGCTTTGGGACCATCTAATTTGTATGATGTTGGGGTTTCACCAATGTCAAATCGCATCCCTCTACGAATTCACACTACCAGTGTTTCCCTTACAGTGAGTAAACTATGGCTGCCCGCCATAGTTTAAATTTGGCCGCCATAGTTTACGAAAAAAAGAAAGTAAAAAAAAAAAGAAGGAAAAAAAAATATTATTATTATTATTTATTTTTATTTTTTTTTTACCAATTTCCGTTTTTGTTACAAACGATTTGAATTACAATTTCCTTCGCATTTTCCTCCTAGAGTAAATACATCAAGTGCTTGAACCACAACCACAAGTGCTTGAAAGACAGAGGGATCAAAAGCCTAGTCAAGTTGTTGTAGTTAACTTGGGTTTGGGAGCAATACAAAAAAAACATTAAGAGAAGGGACAGTTGGGATGAGTGTACTAATATTCCCCAGGCTTTGTTTTACAGTTGTAATGAGTTAGGTGACAGGCCTTCCTTGACACAGCAGAGGAGACATCGGGCTGCATATAGAAATGAATGTGTAATGAATGTGAATATAGACATAAATGTGTAATATGTTGTTCAGTCCTTTTAATGGAAGGAATTTTGAAAAACTGGCCCTGTGACCAGCACCCCTCATGTAGAATGTGTACGCCTATATATGTGGGGGAAAAGGCATAGCCTACCCTCTTAGACCCATGTGTCTTACAGTATGTTTCCACGATTTAGGAATGTGCCAATAGAGATGTGAAGGGCGGAAAAGATGGCCTATTGGCAGTAATATTCCATATTAACGGTGCACTGTGTAGGATGGTGGCCAGAATAGGTATTGCAACTATACTGCTCAGTGAAACTGTGCCGTCTAATGCCAAATTCTATCTTGGTTTTCATTAGTATTTACTAAATAATGAACTAATATTTACTAATATGACCAAATTATGTTAAGCTTTTCAGCTAAAATGTCTATTTCTGGAAATTCAAAAATGGCGGACCATGGATAAGATCTCCCTTTTCATGTATGAAAAGTGCCATTTTCCCAGTCACAATGAATTCTTACAATGTGATGGGGGTGGCAAGTAGTCACGAAAAAGGCAACATTTGTGTATGGGCAGTATAACTTCTGAAAAGAACCTACTAAAATATTACTCAGTGCACCTTTAAGGGTGAGGGACTCAGCTAAGATCCACTAGTATACTGGGGACCTTGCCATGTAAGGGAACCCCTGGCCTAATTCATCATTCGTCATTGCTCTTCCATTTGTGGTCTTAGAGTGCCATCTAGTGGATGATTTGTACAATTTCTTTATGTTATCTGAATGACTGCAGAACACACAAGCATGTCTACGGTACATCTTTAGTAGATAAGAAGCTCTAAAAAGATGGCCAGAATAGGTATTGCAACTATGTTGCTCAGTGAAACTGTGCCGTCTACTGCCAAATTCTATCTTGGTTTTCATTAATATTTACTAAATACCGGTAATGAAGTAATGTTTACTAGTATGACCAAATTATTACCGGTATATTAAGCTTTTCAGCTAAAAATGTCTATTTCTGGAAATACAAAATGGTGGACCATGGATAAGATCTCCCTTTTCATGTATGAAAAGTGCAATTTTCCCAATCAGAATTAATTCTTAGGATCATTCGTCTCTGCTCTTCCATTTGTGGTTTGACAGTGCCATCTAGTGGATGATTTGTACACTTTCTTTATGCTATCTGAATGACTGCACAACACACAAGCATGTCTACATATTTAGTGTCCCCACAAATCTACAATACCCTTGTTAACTAGGAAATAGAGTCCTATGTCAAAAATCCATTTTCATATTCTATAATCCATATATAATCCTCAGATTCCAAAATTAAAACCTACGTCAAGTTTCCAGAAGAGCAAGGAGTCTTATCTGTGCAAGCGAACTATATACAAACATACAGGAAGTTGTACTTCACATGCAATCACAGAACAAAAAAAAAAATTGATGAAACTACCAGAAAAGCATGACCCTGCAGTTCTGTCATATTCCAAACCTGAAACCTACGTCAAGAACAAGTCCACAAGACCAGACCAAGGAGTCTTGTCTGTGCAAACGAACTATATACAAATATACAGAAAAGCATGACCCTACAGTTCTGTCATATTCCAAAACTGAAACCTATGTCAAGAACGAATCCACAAGAGCAAGGAGTCTTGTCTCTGCAAGCGAACTATATACAAATATACAGCAAGTTACTTCACATACAATCATAAAAGTGAAACCAAAATTATTGATGAAACTACCAGAAAAGCATGACCCTACAGTTCTGTCATATTCCAAAAACGAAAACTAAGTCCACAAGAAGAAGGAGTTTTGCCTGTGCAAACAAACTATGTACAAATAGTACTTCATATCAAACACAATCATTTGCAGACATGGTCTATGTCTATGTCTATACTGTCTATGTCCTTACCTAGATTAGTCTATGTCTGTATGGGAAAGCAAGAAATGTAATTTCAAATTCTTTGTATGACCAGTGCATGTAAAGAAATTGACAATAAAACCTACTTGACTTGACTTGACTTGGTCCAGGGGGCTCAAGTACAACCAGAGAGCAACCATCCAGCAATAAGGATATCTTCTCAGCTGCACACAACATTAACACACAACATTAATTTGCATCTCATATTGACAGCATGAAATACATAGCATGTTTAGCACTTTGACTTTTATAAAATACATGGATTGGTTTTGTGTGAATTCATGAACTTAAACTCACCTCTTGCAACAGTGTTTATTTTCTCTGAGGTACACCACACCAGAGGAATCACTCAGTGTAATCAGACAGCTTCCATGTAGGATCCTTCAGTAATATTCTCAGTCATCTGCAAAGCATGACAGCACAAAACGTGAACATGATTATGCATTTATAGGCCTAATTATTACAAGAAAATAATAAAAAATGATAACACCGTCACCACCACGACACAATATGATGATGAATAGGCCTAGAGTATGAAACATCTAAAAGATACATGTCTGTATCCATGTAAAATGTTTTTTTTTTGTTTGTTTGTTTTATATCATTGATCATTTTCCCAGACGGATTGACAACAGATGGCTCAAAGAATTCAGTGTGCTAAACTGGAGGGCAAAAAGAGCAGATTATCTCTCTTTCTGGATATTTTACTCATCACTTGAAATTAAATCTAAATCTAAATCTAATCTAAGATGTCAAACATAGAGGAGGAGTCCTCAACGATCCTGGAAAATACAACAAATTGACAAAATGTAACCCAAATACTCCAATCAATGAAACGGTGGGCTCAGTGTCATTGGCCTAACAGCAGAAGGCACTAAGGGTGCGTTTGTAAACTGCCGCTCCGAGCACATAACATATTGGTCATGTCATGTATGAGTGTGTTATTCAGACTGTTAGATAGTAGACATTTGAAACACACATTTGGTGCAGAGTTATAAAAAAATGCTTACATTTACAAACTGATTTTTCTCAGCATTTTTAGACATGGTGCTACAAAGGGGATTAATGTACTGTAACCAGGCAGCTGCCATTATTCCTTAACTATCCTGTCAAAATAACACACGGCATGAACAGGACGCATCTCTAATTAACAGTGTGTGCTTCAAACTGTTAAGACATTTGAAACACACATACATGTGGTGTAAATTTGTGAATGGTTGCTAACCTTTAGAAATTCTGTCAATGTTCAGAAGCATTTGCAGATATGGTCCACTACGACCAGAGCTACCATCCAGCAATAAGGATATCTTGGCCATCTTCTCAGCTGCAATAATAACACACAACATTAGAATGCATCTCATATTGACAGCATGAAATACAGAGCAAGTTAGAACTTTGACTTTTTAAAAATACATGGATAGGTTTTGTGTGACTTTATAAACTTGAACTCACCTCTTGCAACAGTGTTTATTTCTCTGAGGTACACCACACCAGAGGAATCACTCCGTGTAATCAGCCAGCTTCCATGTAGGATCCTTCAGCAATATTCTGTCATCTGCAAAGCAAGACAGCACAAAACATGAACATGATTATGTATCAATATGCCTAATTATTACACAAAAATAAAGTTTGAAAAATGATAACACCACCATGACACAATAGGCTGTAGACCTACAATATGAAACATCTATAAGATGCATTTCTTAAATTGTTTTCATTGATCATTTTGCCACACGGATTGACACCAGATGGCTCAAAGAATTCAGTGTGCTAAGCTAGAGGGCACAAAGAACAGATTATATATATCTCTGGATATTTTACTCATCACTTGAAATGAAATCTGATGCATAGCCCACTTGTTAAGACCTCTAACATCACTAGGCCTACTAGTAGATCCAAAAAGGATGGGCAAAGAAATCTAAATATTTATTGCAGTAACATACACATTAAGCATCTTTGATCAAGCCAAAAATTAAGCACCCTACACATCTGGGTGTTTCTGGGCTCATTATTTCAGGAGAAATCTGTCAAATAGGTAATGCCTATTTATTGAAAAGAACACGATCTGATGGCTGACAGTGGTTTCTCCCTGAACAGAGAGAACAGTCCAGAGTTGGCAGTAACAGAATGGGACAAAACAGCACACTGTGCACAATAACAAGTTCAGAATCAGTTTACTTACTCACTTCCTTTACACAACGAACAGGGAAAGGCACATGTGTTAAAACATACTTTAGAGCAAGTGTATAGTCAAAATGAGTTCGTTTCTAACAATAAAAATCAGGCATAAGTTGTGGCTACTTCAAGCTTCTGAGTCAGCGAAAAGATAAGCTGATGTTGCTAACGAAGTTCTAGATAGCTCTTCTCTATGGTATTTGTGTTTTACTTTGACTCAAGTACATTAACTGTATATCTTCAGAGCATAATTATACTCAAAGGGAGTTCGTTTTTAACAACAAAAAAGACTTTAGCTAGCTAATGTTGCTAGCGGACAAGAGATTCATTATTCAGTTTGGCTAGCTCTAATGTTGCTAGCGGACATTTAGCTAGCTCTTAACTTTGGCGCCAGCAGGCTTACAACACTAACTTGGCATGTTGTAACTTCAGAACAAAATTATATTCAAAATGTGTTCGTTTCTAACAAGAAACCAATATTAAGTTATGAATACATCGGGCTATTTCAAACATCCCTCAACAAAGGCAACATGATTTAACCGTTAAACTATAGCTAATTGTTGCTAGCGAACCACCTCATCATGCAGCGCTAGCTCTTTCAGGTGAAGAGGCCGGCGCAAACAATCTCTGGCCGGCGGGGAAGCACTCCCTTCGGACCTCCTCCAGAAACCACTGATAGCTATGTTGCTAGCGGACATTTAGCTAGGTCTTGACTCTGACATGGGTGTTTTGGCACCACTGGACAAGTTTATAGCTCTTTCGGAGCAAATATATATTGTAAATTTCGTAGAGTTTGTTTCTAACAAAACACAAACTTTCCAACAAAGTTGTGAAAACAACCTAGGGCTAAGTTAGCATACCGGTAGTTATAATAGTGGCCTGTTAGCGGAGGTATGGTCTGAAGACAAATTCATTGCAAATTACCATCCTGAACAAGAAACTGTTTCGTTATTCACTGTATATATGGCATTGTCTTGACATTATTAACGAAACATTGAAACGAACTTACCTCACAAAGTGTTTGAATTTCACCAATATCTCAAACGGCTTTCCTACAGCACGAAGATGGCGGCTTTGTCAGAAAATTGAGAAGCAGAGTTCAAATAGAGCAACGTTGTGGTTGGTCAATTTTTTCCCGGGGATTGTACTACTGTAAATTAATTTACAGTACATCAGTACTGTACATAAGTATCCGTTTATTACCCACAATACTTTGCTCTGCCCAGTAGTGTACTGTATACTCATATACAGTAGATTGTTGCAGGGTTTAAAGTAAGTTACTGCCAGAATTGCGAAAAATCGTTACAGTGCAAGAATAGCTAAAAATGGGATTCATTCTGCCAATCTAAAATTAATGGGGTTTCTGTCCAAAAAAATATTGCTGCACCTTTGAGGTTTGCGAAAAAGCATTTATATGTTTCATAGAATTACTGCAAAATATTCTGTAGACCAACGTTGAAACCAAAGTTGAATTGTTCAGGGGAACACACAATGTCATGTTTGGAGGAGAACTGGAGAACCACATCTTCACCAAAACATCATCTCCACCTTTGAGTATGGTGGCGGGAGCATCATTATATGCGGCTACCTTGCTGCCTCAGGCCCTTTTCAGTTTGCTATTATCAGTGGAACAATGAACTCAGAAGTTTATCGAGATATTTTACAGAAAAAAAGTGAGGTAGTCTGTCACACAGTTGAAGCACACAAGAGGATGGGTGCTGAAATGTGACAACAACCCATACTTTAGAAGCAAATCGACTTTAGAATGGCTTCATAATAATGAAATACACATTCTAGAATAGCCCAGTCAAAGCCCTGACAAAAAACAATTGAGATTATATGGCATGAAGTCAAGAAAGCTATGCACTCCAAACATCCCACAAACCTTGCTGACGAGAGGCAGTTTTCTAAAGAAGAGGGAGACCAGATACATCCAGACTGTTTTGTTAATCTGATCTGCAACTACAGGAAACATCTGGTTGAGGTTATTGCGACTAACTTAGGGTTAAAACCTATTGAATGCAAGGGTGTACTTACTTATGCCTTGCTGTCCTGTGAATGTCTACATCTTATGGCCAATGAAAATATGAAAACTTGTAAATGTTTGGGTTGAATTAGTTAAAGCAGAATCTGGTTGTTCCTTCTTGTGATTTCCGGGAAGATCAGACCATGTTTTGTGACCAATTTTGACAGAAATGTAAGAAATTTCAAAGGGTGTACAAACTTTTTCCTGGGACTGTATATCAGGGCACTATACGGTACTAACTCCCATGTGTGGGAGCAGCAGTGTCTGCATGAAAGGCAGTTCCCCAGGAGACTGACAGCACAAGTGGGAACATGGTGTGTGTGTGTGTGTGTGTGTGTGTGTGTGTGTGTGTGTGTGTGTGTGTGTGTGTGTGTGTGTGTGTGTGTGTGTGTGTGTGTGTGTGTGTGTGTGTGTGTGTGTGTGTGTGTGTGTGTGTGTGTGTTTGTGTGTGTATGTATGTGTGTGTGTGTGTGTCTTTATGTGCCTCAGTTGCCTGCATGTGCACAAGCGTGTGTGTGTGTGTGTGTGTGTGTGTGTGTGTTTCACACAAACACACAGAGACACAGCATCTCCTCAGCAGCTCCACTCACATCCACTT
>NC_085860.1:4736658-4739158 GCF_034702125.1 Engraulis encrasicolus
CAAAGAGAAGCAGTGTGTGGAGAAGTTCTATTATGCACAGTGTTGACTAAAATGACTAAAATGACTAAAATGACAAAAAATTGACTAAGACTAAAATTGATTTTCGTCATTTAGACAAAGACTAAGACTAAATTGGGAAGGCAATGACTAAAATATGACTAAGACTAAAATTGATTTTCGTCATTGTGACTAAGACTACGACTAAATAAAAAAAAGCTGACAAAATTAACACTGGTGTGCGTGTGCGTGTGCGTGTGCGTGTGTACGTGTGTGTGTGCGTGCGTGCCTGTGTGTGTGTGTGTGTGTGTGTATGGGTGTGTGTGTGTGCGTGCGCACGCGCATGCACATGTTTATTTCTGTCAGTGTATGTACAGAGTAGTTTTCTGTGAGACTTTCCATCAGATTAACAGGATCTGACATAAAACATCTATGTCTGTGTATTTCCATTTTCTAATCTCTTCAAAATGTAGATGCCTCTCTAATGCCTTTTGGCGTCTCCCTCTCTCCCTCTCTCTCTCTCTCTCTCTCTCTCTCTCTCTCTCTCTCTCTCTCTCGTCTGTGTGTGTGGTAGCTGTAGAGATGGGGACTGTGATTGTCTCTTCCATCAGCATAATTCAGTCTCCCCTGCTAAATCACATGCTAGCCCATTACAACACACACACACACACACACACACACACACACACACACACACACACACACACACACACACACACACACACACACACACACACACACACACACACCACACACACACACACACACACACACACACACACACACACACACACACACACACACACACACACACACACGCCCCTGGAGAGCAACACCAACAGCAGACCACACTAGCTCTGATGAGAGTTAAGAATGGAGTGGAGTTGTGCTGTAGAGAATGCAAGAAGACAGGCATGGTAACTGGAAACAGAGTGCCAAGTGAAAAAGGTGGTCAGTAGTTCTGTAAAATCAGAGTGACACAGACAGCATTTTCAAGGCCAACAGAAAAGTGTGCTGGTGCAAACACCTAATTTCGAACTGACTGACGTGTTCACAGCTCAAATCTGAGTGCATGGGAAGCAAAAAGTTCGATCACAATGCGAGCAGAAAAATCTTTTTTTCTCTGCAAGCGTGACAACAAAGTAGACGTTAGCGCAGGTTTCATCCGGGAGCACGTGGTCACATGTGGTAGAGTACACATCCAAGGATGAACACAGATTCGCAGGTAAGCACTTTGGATCTGAATGTAACTGGTCCAGGAATGGGAAGCAGCACCCGTTCTGGTTGGCCTGAGAGAGAGTGGAGCCACAAAGAGAGGAGAAACCATAGCGATAACCAGGGAAGCCAACAGAGAGTGACAAAGTGGATTGTTGTCCCATGTCCAGGGACAGAGTGGGGCCCAGAATTGGGTTCTTACTTCATTGGGTGGGGGGGCCTTTCAAAAGACTTTGTCCCTGGCCCAGTCAAAGCTGTCAGCAGCCCTGGTGATAGCCATGGCTGCACAGACAGGTTCTGTGGAATCAGAGTGTCCACAGACAGCATTTTTCAGGCCGACAGAGAACTGTGTCTGTGCCGGTCGCCACCCCTACTCTTAAGCTATTTGACAAGTTCATACCTAAAATCACAGAGTTTACGTAGCCAGCAAACTATGGTGACAAAGTAGATGCCAGGAGGTTAATTTGGTTCTCACATGTTAAAATCAGTAAATGGTATGAACAACTCAAGTAACAACTTGTGAGTAACCTCCGGTGAGCACATTGGTTCCCATCATAACTGTTGCAGGAACAAGTACCAGTGTGACAGACTGGTAACCATAACAACTGGTGACACAGATGTCAGAAGCAATGGTGATTGGTCATAAATACATGAAAACAGCTACAGGGAGGAGTGGAAAGCCAGACAGAGAGTCTACTTGTGTTTGCATCTGTTACAAGTACATTGGTCCTGTATTTGCTTGGTATAAACTCTATACTGGTATGGTATGGTATGGTATGGTATGGTATGGTCTCCCTTTATATACTTTATATCCTTTTAAATGTATCCTATACGTATATCCTTTTGTGTTATGTCACGGGACTCTCTCCCATGTATGTGTTGTGTTTCTTATACTTGTGTTGTGTATTTTTTATTTTTTTTTGCCGTACTTTGATTGTGTTGTTATTGTGTCTGGTTCAGTGCTTGTGTCCTGTACGGTCTACTGTATCTCATGTTACACCCATCTCCTATTTTGTTAGTGTATCTGGTGCGTTGATTGTGTTTGTGATGTGCCCAAGGGTGTCTTTGATGGAGGCTATGCTCCAGCAGTCACGACTACCAGACCATGCTCCTCTCAATTCACACACCTATGTTCAGATACACGTGCACGTGCAGTGCTCATAATGTACGCACTCACACACAGACACGCACGCACGCACGCACGCACGCACGCACGCACGCGTGCGCGCCCTCTCTTTCTTTCTGTGTCTGGCTCCCTCTCTATTTCATTTTGTCCTCCTCCATTCTC
>NC_085860.1:4744158-4799485 GCF_034702125.1 Engraulis encrasicolus
AGTAACTGCCAGCGATTGGGTGAGAGGTGTCCAATAATTTCAAACCATAACTGAGTGCAAACTTCCTGCTCCCTACAATCGCTTCAGAGCGCACAAATGCCAGACCATAAATACGAAATGAAATGGTAGTATTATGGGATGGTCAGGACCAGGCTATAGTTACACCATCCAGTTTGTCATTTTTATTCACGTTTCAAAATAAAATGATGTAATATGGCAATTCATGCCTTATCAAATCATACAGAATTGCATCACTGCTAATAATAGCTTTGTTGGAGATCAAAAAACAATTAGTTGTATCTCTGGAGGTATACACTCTACGACCACTTAATTAGGTACACCTTGCTAGTGCTATGTTGGACCCCCTTTTGCTTACAGAACTGCTTTAACTGCCTTCAACGATACTCAGGTAGGCTGTGGCATTCCAGCATAGTTCAAATGGTGCTAAAGCCCTTACGAAAATCAACCATGGTTTTACTATAGTAAAGTAACCATGGTTTCTCTAAGTACTCTGAAACAACCATAGCATTACAATGGCTTGTGTTTTTTTTGGGTAACCATGAAAACTGTGGTTCCTGACTAACCATGGATCATGGTTATTCATGGTGTTCATGTTTTTTCAGCATGGTTTGTGTCTATGTTTTACCCATAGTCACAAACCATGCTCAATAAACCATGGTTAACTGTGGATTTCATGGTCACCCCCCAAAAAACTTGTTCACATCTGTGGTGTAATGGTTAGGGAGTTGGATTGAAGTTCACTGAGTTGCAGGTTCAAATCCCTACACCTTCCTGACTGAAGTGTCCTTGAGCAAGGCACCTAAACCCACATCGTTCCAAGGACTGTCACCAATATGTGTGTTGGATAAAAAAGCAGCAGCTAAGTGTAATTGACCAATGTTAGTGAGCCTGTGTGAGTTATAGCCTCAGTTATTTCCTGTTCTTAGCTGACTGTAGAGGCATCTGGTGTGGTTTTCTGCAAATGTAGCACATCAGCACAAGGTTCGACATGCTGTGCATTCAGAGATGCTCTAATGTATGTGTTTCTGAAATATCTAAACCAAGCCCATCTCCCTTGGATTTAGTGGTGCTCAGCTGTATCTGGTTAGCCTGGCACCCACCAACAAAGTGCTCTGAGCTGTAGATGAATTCGGTGGAGTACAGAATAGGGTAAATGCTACTGGGGAATGTGGTTTCCTGTGGTGCACCAGCAGGGAAGCTGACAGGAGGGGACAAAAGGGTCAATTGTCCTTGGCCCAGGGAGAGATGGGGCCCAGAATTCGGTCTCCATTACATTGAATGTATTGAGTTGGGGGCCCTTTCTGATGGCTTTGTCCTGGGCACAGCCAAAGCAGTCAGTGGCCCTGAGCGCCAGTGCTACGTACTGACCACACACAGTCTGACAAACTGAGATGGTAGTCTGTGATCCATACCAGGTCAAGCCACAACCCCACCCCCAGCAGTTAATAGTCGTGTTTGCAATTCCGCAGATATTTGCATGATCACAATGAGGTCTGCATGGTCTTAGAAAGGTGGGGTTGAATGCTTGGCAAAAAGGTGGACAGAAATATCTAATGTGACTTCCCAAGACATAAAAAGCTGCTTCATGAGGCAGTGAGTGAACTTCTTCACAAACATGTGGACTGGACACTCAATTCACGTCAACTAGATGACTGCCAATCAGGGCAGATTACTGACAAGTAGCAAAGCCAGCAACTTACATGCTGCATCGGCTAGCCTAAATGAACACAGTCCATGCTTCTCCACAGCTGTTTGGCTATATTATTTGAACAGCCGGCAACACAACACATTTTCGGCATGTTGCGTGTGAACAACACTAGTCTACAGGTCCTTATCTTTAGTTTATTAAACCCCAACACCACCAATATGCATGAACGGCCATCCAGGTACTTTGCTCGTATATGTGCGTTACGCCCCTTTATGGGTGAAAACAAACCGAATCTCTCATCAACTTACATGCTACATCGGCTTGTCTAAATGAACACAGTCCATGCTTCAGCCACGGCTATTTGGCATTATTATCTGAACAGCCGGCAACACAACACGTTTTCTGCATGTTGCGCGTGAACAACGCTAGTCTACAGGTCCGTATCTTTCGTTTATTAAACCCCAACATCACCAATTGACTTGCATGGGTTGTTTTCCCCCACAAATGGGCGTAACACACATGGAAAACGTCACGCCGTTCATGAGTATTGACTTGCATTGGCTGTTTTCCTCCACAAAAGGGCGTAACGCACATGGAAAACGTCACACCGTTCATGAGTATTGGTGCCTACCGGTCACATGATGAGCCCTGTCACAGCAGATTGCTGTAAGGAATTAAAGGCACATGTCTCATTATGCTACAAATGCATTTCTTATGTAACTTTTTCCATGCAGTGCAATAGTAGAGAAGTTAATTTCATTTAATTCAAAAATATTAAATCTGATGCATTCATTAGGCTGTGCTTACTTACAGAAAAGTAAAACTATTTCTAATGTATACCCATAGTATGGCATTTGTCATATAATTCAACTCCCTGCTGAAAGGTTAACATTCACAACACTATGGATTGACAGCATGATTCTACAGTAGTTGAGATTGGTTTATTATTAGAAAATAGGCTCTCAATTGTAAAACCAATTGTCGGCCATGGTTTATAGGCTATACAAATTTCATATAATGAATTCCTCTATGTCTGTCAACATCAAGGACAATGTAAGTAATGATAAAGTGATGCTTGGAAGGTTCTGTGGCCTGTTGTTAGTGGGTAGACAAAAAGTCACTTTTCAGAAAATCCCCCTCAGGGACAGGTTCTTGAGAGGATGTACAAACGTTAAATCCAACAGCTATGATGTCTAACTTGCTATCACACAACTATACTCCAGAGACAAACAGGTTTCGAAAATATATATTCCTAGACAGTGAGAATTTGCCTGGCACTAACCCCATTTTTGGGCCCTTGGCACAGATGAACACAGATTTTCCATACAATGCTGACCCAAGAAACGACATGAAGTGTTTTTTTTTGTTTATTTTTTTTTTTATTTACTTTTGGCAACACTTGCACAGCATTTCTGGACAAAAAGCAATAAATGACCTAAAATGTGTCCTAAAAAATCACCACCCTTTCATTGTTTCCAATGTTATTGTGTGCTTTTTTCACCTCCTCTTAATTTATTATGTACCGAATCAATTTGGTTATTGTATTGGGTATTAATCTGAAACAGAATCTCACTTAAGTGAATCTTTTGCATCAAACCTGAAAAGCCAAAATAGAGTTGGCCTATAGAATGGACTTACACTGATGAAATTCTCAATTTGAACGAATGAAAAGACGGTTGATTTTCAACACATTTTAGGCTGTTTTGTCCTGAAATTCAGTTTAAATGTGGTCAAATGTCACCCAATCACTCCATTTCATTTATTGGGTCAGTATTGTTTAGAAAAATGTACTTATTTGTGTCTGCATGCCTTTTACCTCCAAACTTATCCCACATTCTGACAAATTTGATCATTTTCCGGGCTCCAGTCTAGGGCATTAAAGGGTTAAAAATGTAAACTTTGGGGTATTATTTCAGCTTAATACCAATTAAATAATCAAATCCATACCTTATGCTGTATATTGTCACACTGTAATTGAGAAATAAGGAGCAAGTGGTGAAAACGGGCGCAATAAAACATGAAAATATGACTGAATTTCTACGCTTTTAAAGCCATTTTTGCATTTGTTTGACCAACAGCGCAGTTTAAATGTGGTCAAATGTCCAAAACAACCACTCAATTGTGTTCACTGGGTCACTATTGTATGGAAAAATGTGTTAATTTGTCTCTGTATGTAGTTTACTTCAGAAGTTATGTCCCCTTCTGCAACCTCTTTCCGGGTTCCAGTCTAGGACATTAAAGGGTTAAAAATGGTAAACTTTGGGTTATTATTTCAGCTTAATACCAAATAAATAATCAAACCCAGACTATATACAGTATATTGTCATACTGTAAATGAGAAATGAAGAGCAAGTGGTGATAATGGATGCAACTTGGAAATATAGCTGCAAGCAGCAATGCGGGGCCAAGCAGTAAACTTGCCAGAGCCGCCACGGCAACAGAAGGAACTGCAGCGCCCCCTTTGGTCCAAATCTCGCCAGTGTGCATTCCTTGGACGAGAGTGTGATCACGTAAACCAAGTTTAGTTTGAATCCGTTGAAGAGCTGCCGAGATATGAGCTCACTTCCTGTTACCTGTTGGTGGCGCTAGAGAGCTTGGGGTCTGGATTTTTTTGTGGGAGGTCATGGGATGGACTAGAATGTGTGCAAAAAAATCCTAACAGAAATTGACTAACGGTTGCTGAGATATGACCTCACTTCCTGTTTTGCCACCTTTATGACAATTTTGATTGGCTGTCACCGGCAAACGACAAGAGGTGTTCAAAATTCTTTCCTCTCCCCCCTCCCTCTCCCTCCCTCCCTCCCTTCTTCTTTCTCTGTCCCTCTCCCTCTCCCCCCTCCCTCTCCCTCTCCCTCTCCCTCTGTCTGTCTGTGTGTGTGTGAGGAGGGGGTGGGGGGTGGGGTGCAGGGGCTGGGGCAGTGGGGCTTGACCCCCTGCCGAGAATGGTGTCAGTGAACGTGCGCAAGGGGGGCAGAGGGGACAGAGAGATAAGAAAAAATCCCTCCATTCTTTCCACAATTTTGAATGGCTGCTGTGAGCTGATAGTTTTTTCAATCGTTACGAAAGTCCATACCTGGGTGCAACATGGTGTGAAGATGACCGCGTACCAATATTTAGAAAATTGGGAGTATGGTTCAAAAGATACAGGCAAAAATGTAGCTAAAATGTTCACCTGCTGGTGGCGCTACTGAGTTTGAGCTGGGGATTTGATTTTTTTTGTGGTAGGTCATGGGATGGACTACTATGTGTGTACAAAATCCCAGCCTAATTCAACAAACGGTTGCTGAGATATGACCTCACTTCCTGTTTCACCACTTTTACGACAATTTTGATTGGCTCTCACGGCTAAACGATAAAAGATATCCAATATTCCTGAAGACCCCACGTGTAGCTCAGTCCAGAGATACTATATACCGAATTTCGGGTGAATTGGTCAAAAATTGTGGGAGGAGTAGTATTTTAATTGAATTTCACAAAATTCAAAATGGCGGGAAAACTATCCTGGCGGAAAATGACGTCATAGAGTGCGTTGGATTCGTCTTGGCCCAAGGATTCCAGGGATACCAAGTTTATGAAAATCAGCCCAGCGGATCAAAAGTTACAAGCAGAAATGCACCTGCAACTTTGACCTGCTGGTGGCGCTAGAGCGTTGGGACTGGGGACCTATAAATCGCTGTGGGTAATGCTGAGACTGTCCCTAATGTGTGTGCCAATTTACAGCATTTTCCTACCTACGGTTCTATGGGCTGCCATAGACTTACAGTCGGAGAAGAATGGTGACTATATAATAATAATAATAACAATGAAGAAAACCTACTAACTCTATAGGGGCCTTCGCCAGCTTCGCTGCTTGGCCCCTAAATATGATTTAAAAAAGAACATTTCTACACATTTAAGGCCATTTTTTGCCATTTTTGACCGATAACGGGGTTCAAATGTGGTCAACTGTCCAAACATAACCCTCAATTGAATTCACTGGGTCAGTAATGTATGGAAAAATGTGTTCATCTGTCTCTGTATGTTGTTTACTTCAGAAGTTATGACCCATTATGCATCCTTTCCCCCCAATCGGCCGTGTTCCAATTTTTACATAGGCCTTCTGTGCACCCCAACTTTGACGGGGTGTCACGGAAATTCCCATTGGATTTGGCCGTGGATAAATTGTGAGGTGTGTCCAGACACCTGTAAGAACACATGGTAAAAAAATCTATTGGTAAGAAATTAGTTCACAGATTTCCCAAAATATCCATATCTTTCCCTAACTAATTAGGCTACGCCCACTGTTAACAGCGGCACCGTTTTCAGTCACTCGCAGGAGGAGCAGAAGAAAGCAGAAGCAGTTAATTTCCCTCAGTGTGCTGGTGTTTTGGTGCACTGTAAACGCCAGCAGCACTGCTAGTATTAGTGTTGCTAATGGAAGTATCCATCGACAGTTCAACACAATTTCATTATGTCAAACATCTAAGAATGCGGCATTAAACCGAATATGCCGAGTAGTGAGAAACTTGTCGAGACGAAGCCAACAGGTTCATTCCCTGCCGTTGCACTGGTAGCGCAGGCTCTGGGCAGAGCTTCAGAAAAATGCATCTTTACTTGCTTTTAACATTGGCGCATCCCACGTCTATATTCACTCACTTTTCATATCTGCCTCAACGTGGTGCGATTTCGCCGAGCCTCATGGCATGAACCTGACGCTCGTGATTATGTTCTTGAGTTAGGCATACGCACGCTGTTCTAGTTAGTTGTGACTCTGAACACACACGACACCGTCAGCGCTAACGTTGTTCATATCAACGGTATTTTTTTTGAAGTTTTAATTGCTATCAACAGCCAGTCGATTAGTTTAAAATCCATGAAACACCTGCAATTGGCTTCAGTACGGGCCCTCGGAGTTTGTGCTAATTTTAGGATATTTTATCTAGCCATTACTGTACGGTGAAAGGATGGGCTATTTTCTTTGCAATTGCAATAGCATGGTGAATGCTGCAACGATGTGCACATTTACATCATTTAAGTTATCTGTCCCCCCCAAAAAACAACAGGACAAACGCAAAGAAAGGCTTTCGGAATATGTGTCTAGAGACCGGTTGAGACAGGGACAGTGGGCTGGAGACAGTAGCAGTGTGTGCGTGTGCTTGCGAGCGCATGGTGCCTGCTGACGCATGTTAACGCGTTCATGCATGAATCTTGCCCGCGCACTCGTATCCTACAGCAAGCATGCCGAGGGCTTTACTGCCAAAAGAACTCACGAGGGCCCTGACTTTATATTTTTCCTAGCGGACATGTGGCTAATGTGCTGACTGATACAAAGGAAGAAATATGGATATGTGTTAGATACAAAGACACCACATTACAATTTATTAAATCAGTCAGAGCTACTGGAGTGAATGCTTCTTGTCTGATTTATGCAGGGGTGGACTGACAGTATGTCATACCGGGCATTTTCCTGGTGGGCCGACGCCCCTCGAGGGCAGATGCCCCTCTTTATTTTTTATTTAATTAATTTTTATTTTATTTTTTTTTTACAAAAGAGACCGGCGGCCCACGGTGTCATGTTGACGGCCCTCGGCCAGGGCGGTTCTAAGGGGTGGCAGGGGGTGGCATTTGCCAGAAATATGATATGCCAGCCCAGGAGCTCCCTCAGATATAATAGACTCAAGCCCCGAAAAAAACGCGTAATAGCGAACGAAATCGCAAATAGCGGTTCAACAAAACATTGTTTTCCCCACACACACTCTTTGATGCATGTTTGTATAGACATCATGGCTGTGAACTGGCACATGTGGGGTACCATTCGAAAGCTTACATTCTCCTCTTTCCAGTGGTATGCAGGATATTCAGTTACCATGTACATTACGACAACACTAACACATAGAAGCAGATGTGTGCTTGTATAGGCCTATCCTGAGGAAGACAAAGTCTCAGAGACAATGCACTGTATTTCATTCTTTTGGTTTTCCTTTTCCAAGTTGAATGTGTACCAATGAAGATTTGTAAGTATATGCTCTATAGTCCATGTGATAAATATATAGATTTGTTATGATAGGCTAAATGGAGATTAATGGTAAACTTTATGGTTAATTCCTGAGACTTCATTTTATATTCCTCCTGTAGGCTACATTCTGTTCATTTTTAAGGCCAAAATATTCACAGGCATGTGCTAATTGCTGTCTTTGTGGTGGAATGGTGCTGTCTGTGATTCTGTAGAGTAGCCAGTGAGTAGCCACTAAGCATATTATTGTTACTACCAAATAAATATTTCAAGAACACACCTCTGTGGTTGGGCTGGTGGAGTTGTCATTCAAGTGTAAATAAATCCTGAACACTGTCCATTCCACCCACAAACTTTAATACAACATTTCGGTGATCTGAACTTCTTCAGAAAAAGTTTGTTGTAGGAATGGACAGTGTGCAGGATTTCTTTACAACTGAATACCAATAAATATACATTTGAATATTAAGTTTAAGTATTGTATTATTTGTAGTTAATAATTTATCCCTCTGTTCTTGTCTTGTCAAGCCAGACTGTTGAGGCAGAAGTTAACTATTTTTGCCTCCCAGACTGTACATTGCAAACCTTTTTAAACCACTATCTGAAGCAAGACGCTCCAAACCCAATAGTGAATGTCTACAGTATGTGCCTAACATTAGAATAAGTATGTGCCCCCCTCTCTTTGTGTGTGTCCAAGGAGCTGACTTGACTGAAGGGTGCAGATAAGGGCAGTTCATCCCCATCTGTTAGGGGCTCTCTTCTCTCAACTTCCAGGTTTTCTGCCAGCTTACATGACCAATTCATAGATTCATTTTACATAAACAATTGAACGTGAGATCACTGCACGTATAGTGGAGTTTTTTGGTACCTGAAAGAGAGGATTTTTTCCGTTAGAAGACATTAGTTACGTCAATTTAATGGCGGCGCTCCGCTAATTATCGGTATGTGGGGCCGGTCTGAGGCAAAAAATGCCCAGGCCGTTTTGTTCTCCCAGTCCAGCCCTGGATTTATGGCAATTAAAATAACCCATTCCCGCATTAAATAATTATGAATTCATTTATTCATAGCACCCTAATTCTGGCACTGTTACGACTGTGGAACACACTGTTCACTGAAAAATGTAACTTACACTGTTATAGACTCTGCATCCCACTCTATACAACACATCACAACACAGCCATTTCCATCAGGATCAATAAAGTATCTTCAATACCCTTCTTTGTATGATGTGCATATAGAAGCCGTGTTGTAAGGGTTAAACTCATCAATCACAACAAACTAGAGTAATACATTCAGGATAAAGGCCACTTGTGTAGTGCATGGCATCATATCAGTACTGACTTCAGCTCCTGCTGTGGCGGGTGATACTACAGAAGAAGTACAGAGTACGACTGCATACATGACCACCCTCCCAGCATGTGTACGTGTGTCTGCGTGCCTGTGTGTATGTGTGTGTGTGTGTGTGTGTGTGTTTCATCATTTGTGTGTGCCACTGAGAGTAGTGACAGGGCATTGTTCTCCAGGGCAGCCAAATGAATAATAACTACACAAAATGTCTACCCAGCGGGCACCACTGCCATTGTCCCAAACGCTCTCTCACACATGCTGTACTGTACACTCAAGCACATGCACACACACACACACACACACGCACACGCACACGCACACGCACACGCACACACATACACTGCATTGCATGTGGAAATACGTCAGCAAAAGCACAGTATAATTCAATATAGAACACAATAGACTTCTTGTTTCATTTGCGGTAATAATTGAATTGAATAATGGCCATACAGACAAAAAAAAAGAACCCTAATGCTCTGGAGCACTATAGCATGAAACAAGGGCAATGTCTGCAGTAGTACAACAGTAAGTAGGCCTACTTGTTCGATTAATGGTTATTTAAATTGCCCATACCAAATGACATAACATGTGCGAATCTTAGAAAAATCATTAACCGCAACATTACTGGACTAAAATATCTTGGGGAAAAAAGCAAGAGGTACATGGCAGCGCATCAGAAGTGAGTACAGCTATTGCTGTGTTGTGTGTGTAAATATAGGCCTATGCACTGTCTTGGGAGCCAGTCTCTCTCCTCCAGTGGCTTTCTTCCCCTTCCCAAAAGACGTCTGTGTTTGTCAGGCCATGTCCCCTGTTGTCCCCCACGGGGATGTTTCAGATGCTGACCTGGAAGCCACACAAGCATTCACGTATTTGAGAAACAATTTGTGTGCGTGTGTGTGTGTGTGTGTGTGTGTGTGTGTGTGTGTGTGTGTCAGGGATGGAAATAAGCACCCGTCCACCTGCCAATGACGGGTAAATTTCAGTGGTGACTGGTAGATTTTTCAACCCACCAGTCACTTTGACGGGTGAAAACTTTCACCTCCACTCGAGCTATGAATAGCCTGATTGGCCTAGCGATTTTTTTTGTCCAATGGGATTTGCCATTCTTCAACCTAAAATTTATTAGAATACAGGAAATTGTATCTAAAAATTCAAAAACTTCTGGGGGAAGGCCCCCAGACCCACAACCATGTAAGAAGTCCTCCTTTCTGCTGTTAAGGACATGGTCAACCTAGCGCAAACATATTAATATATAATCATAATAATAATTCAAATAATAATAGTTTTTTAAATAATAATAATAATGAACTGATTTCTAATAACTACTATTGTTATTATATAGTTGACTAGTAAAAACGGCGAGTGACTGGTAGATTTTGAAATCTAAAAAAGTTCCACCCCTGGTGTGTGTGTGTGTGTGTGTGTGTGTGTGTGTCAGGGCTTGACACTGATGGGAGCCAGGGCGCCAAATGCGGGTACAAATCGGATTTAGCGTGTAACAAGTTGATCCTCACTAGCCATTTGGCTGGTAGCATATTATTGGGGAGTGATTGAAAAAAAAACGGTGATATATTTCTCTGAATGTGTTCGCCATCAAAAAGGAATCCAGTCTTGCGAACCTTGGGCACTGGCTTGTCCAACACTGCAGTTGCCCAGCTTCCTTGGAGAAAGTCGGACACGCCAAGACGTGCGCCGCTTGCTCCGGTTTAAATATGTGGCGAAGTTTGCTCTCAACTGGCAAGCGACGCTATGTGCATATTTTGCGACCTGCCTTGCGACCTGCCTTGCGACCTGCCTTTTATAATCCAGTAATGTTTTGCGTAGTTGTGCACAGTTCTTAAGCTGTGGGAGTGTGGGTACTGACACAACCTTGGTTACAACGCACATTATCGAACATTGCACAAACATTCTGACAGCATCGCAATGTCTGTCTTGCTTTGACAACAGTGTAACAGGACAACGACAGAAAGTCTGCTGGTAACGACATCATACCTGTCAAATTTGAGCTTCACAAATCTGGATAATTCCCCGAATTTACGCCAAAAGCAGGAAATATTCAACAGGTCAAATTCTGACAATCAATGGGCCAGCAGTGACAAGTCGGGCGGTGCGTTGCTTTTCACGCTGACAGTTCACGTGCGAGGCAGTCCTGTCCAGAATCCACCCATAACGCACGTTTAAAAGGCGCATGTAGACTTTGCATATCGTTAAAAAATATGAAATATGTGTTCCCCCTTGTGGCTTTGTCGCCAAAATTGTCAGGAGTTGATGCAAAACGTAGGCTAATGGTGCAGGTTGTCATGAGATAGGCTAAATAAGATATAAAGGCTAAATAATATTTTACTTTTATGTACAGAAGATGTGATGTTTCATGGCAGGCGAACGTGCATCAGACCTGTGTGGGATACATGTATTTGCACATTAATGAACAAACGAATGAAAATTCCTTCCACCTCAAAGAAACAAATGGCCTTCTTCACATAGTTCCAGACCTTGCACTTATGCGTGTGCCCTTGCACAACACAGCATGTTCATTGTGCTTGTCGTTTCTGATCAATATATAAAGCAAATAACACCAGACATCAGATCAGTTCTGTAATTTCCTGTCTGCTCATCCGAGTAAAATATTATATTATATTATATTATATTATATTATATTATATTATATTATATTATATTATATTATATTATATAGGGTCTAACATCATATCAATCATATCAGGCTACATTATGACTGTCATGATGGTTAAGAAAATGGCTAGTGAGGAAGCCGAATGGCTAGTGAGTCAGGGAAACCACTAGCCATAATGGCCGGTGACCAAAAAAGTTAGTGTCAAGCACTGGTGTGTGTGTGTGTGTGTGTGTGTGTGTGTGTGTGTGTGTGTGTGTGTGTGTGTGTGTGTGTGTGTGTGTGTGTGTGTGTGTGTGTGTGTATTTGTGTGCACAGAGTAGACACACACGCATGCATGCTGATCATGCATGTCTCACTGTATAGAAGTTTGTTTCAAGTATGTCTGTCTGTCTATCTGCGAATGTTTGTTTGAGTGCAGTGTGCGTCATAGACTGGTTGTGATGGAGAAGAAACTGATTGACCTGACCTACAGCAGGTTGTCTGGTCCCTGCAGAGTCTGCTGGCTGTGAAAAGGCCTCCAATTGATTACATGCTGTGAGTGTGCCAGTGTCTGGGGGTATTTTTATATCTGAGTCTATGTTTGTGTCTGTACGTGTGACCTATTGTTTGGTTTGCTTGTGTCTTGTGCATACTGTATCGTATATGTGTGTGCATGAGCATGTGAATGAGAGAGAGAGAGAGACAGAGAGAGAGAGAGAGAGAGAGAGAGAGAGAGAGAGAGAGAGAGAGAGAGAGAGAGAGAGAGAGAGAGAGAGAGAGAGAGAGAGAGAGAGAGAGAGAGATGAGCAGCAGGAGAGAGCATTTTTAAGAGACAGCCCGTCCTCTGTTTGTGTTTACAGGGCTGTCTGCATTTTACCTGGAGCCTTTCTGGGAGATAAACAAGACAGAAGTGGCATCCTGTGAATTTGCAGAGTGCTTTTGGGTAACAGCAAATAATAGTGTTGTGTGTTGTTAGTGCAGCATTACACAGAGACGAAAGGGCTGTTTGGAAGGATGTTTGTCTCTCTCTCTCTCTCTCTCTCTCTCTCTCTCTCTCTCTCTCTCTCTCTCTCTCTCTCTCTCTCTCTCTCTCTCTCTCTCTCTCTCTCTCTCTCTCTCTGCGTCACTGTCTGTTGTCCTCTAATTTTCTCTGTCTCTTGTTGTCATTCTGTCACTCTGACTCGCTTTCGCTGTCTACATCTGTTGTTTTTGTTCTTGTCTGTGTCTCTCACTTCACTCACAGCCTTGCTTATCACCTCTCTTTTCCTCTCCTCACTTCACTCCCTGTTCTCTCTCTCTCTCTCTCTTGCTCTCTCAAATTACTCAGCCGTCTCTCAGTCTCTATTATGGGCTATTGTGAAAATACTAGTCTTGGCGTGATTTTTTTGAAGAGTATCTCCCAGAGTCACAAATCACTGCTTTCATATCCCAACGTGTTGGTGCAGAAGACATAGACGAGATGTTTACAGAGTTAAGAATAAAAGAGCCTTTTTTGAATGCCCTAATACCCTACACCACAACTGCATACATTGACCACCACCCCAGCGTGTGTGTGTCTGTCTGTCTGTCTGTGTGTGTGTGTGTGTGTGTGTGTGTGTGTGTGTGTGTGTGTGTGTGTGTGTGTGTGTGTGTGTGTGTGTGTTAGTGTGTGTGTGTGTGTGTGTGTGTGTGTGTGTGTGTGTGTGTGTGTGTGTGTGTGTGTGTGTGTGTGTGTGTGTGTGTGTGTGTGTGTGTGTTTCAGCATTGGTGTGTGCCACCGAGAGTAGTGACAGGACATTGTTCTCCAGGGCAGCCAAATGACTAATAACTACACAAAAATATCCCCCCGCGGGCACCACTGCCATTGGCCCAAACGCTCTCTTCACACATACTGTACTGTACACACAAGCACATCTGCACACACACACACACACACTCCTCTCTTCTCCACTCCCTCTCTTCTCCTGCTTTCTCTCCTCTCCTCTCCTCTCCTCTTCTCCTGCTTTCTCTCCCTATCCCCTCCTCTCCTCTCCTCTCCTCTCATCTCCTCTCCTCCCCTCCCCTCTCCTCTCCTCTCCTTTCCCTCCCTATCCTCTCCTTCGTTTCTACCTCATTAATGACTTGTGCAGAGCCAGAGTCTGCTTGTCCAATGGCCTTGCTTAACTTTATGGGGTGTGAACACAGGCAAGCATGCGTGCACAGACACAGACACACAGACACAGACACACACACACACACACACACAGACACACACACACACACACACACACACACACACACACACACACACACACACACACACACACACACACACACACACACACACACACACACACAGACACAGACACAGACACACACACACACACACTAAACACTTGAACAAAAGTCACACTGATTTAAAGGAACTGACAAACCAATAGTCTAATTACTACTGCATACGGCCCACAAAACAGGAATGCTTTATCCCCCCCCTCTCTCTTAATCACTTTCTCTCTCACACAGAAAAACACAGTGGTTAATGTTGTGCACAGACTTATCTTATCCTTTTCCACAAATTTTGAAGTTAAAGAAAGTAGTCATATACTTCTGTACAAGTACAACATAATCCCAGTAGCCTAAATCTTAACACATTTGATAGAGTAGATCCAACTATGTGCAACTATGTGGAATTGAAATATGTATGCATATTTTGCTACATCAAAGTTGTTCATTTATTTTGGGAGGAGGTTCACAAAACAATTCAAGGTATGTGTAAATGTGCTTTTGATGTATGTCCTATGTGAAATGTGTGTTTGCAATATTGTGTTACCTTGCTAAAAAGGGACTCAGTACTTGGATGTCTCTGTCTTGACCAAATCTTGAACAATGGCCGGACTTGGCGTAGTGGCGCAGCGCGCTAAGCCCCCAACATTTGGGCTTACGTTGCCCATGGGGCACCCCGGTTCGAATCCTTCCGGGGTCATTTCCCGGCCCTGCCCCGTCTCTCCCCCAATCGTTTCCTGTCTACTCTCACACTGTCCTACAATAAAAAAGGCCAAAAAGCCCCCAAAAAATAGGCTTCATGAAAAAAGAACTCTACTGTCTATAGCCAGATGGTCCACGTGTAGGTTTACTCATGCTTAGCTGGGCTTTGACTAGGCCCTAGACAATGTCATCTGAAAGCCCCACCCAATACATGCAATGTAATGAGGACCCAATCCTGGGCCCCCTTTCTCCTTGGGCCCAGGACAACTGACCCCTTTCCGCCTTAGCTTTAATGGGAAGTACACAGGGAGGGTGTCTAACTTCTAACTGCACACACTTGACTTTGAATGTGTTTGGTTCTTGTTGGTTGATGCAAGTGTGTGTGTGTGTGTGTGTGTGTGTGTGTGTGTGTGTGTGTGTGTGTGTGTGTGTGTGTGTGTGTGTGTGTGTGTGTGTGTGTGTGTGTGTGTGCTTGTGTGTGTGCTTGTGTGTGTGCACGTGTGCTTGTGTGTGTGCTTGTGTGTGTGCACGTGTGCTTGTGTGTGTGCTTGTGTGTGTGCACGTGTGCGTGCGTGCGTGCGTGCATGCACACATGTATGTGTATTGAACATGTGTTGTGTGTGAAGAGCAAGAGGGGAGGGATTCCTGTGCAAATCAATGATGTATGCTAACATGTGGTAGTTGCTCTGCTACAGCTTGGCGATGTAACAACATCTCTCTCTCTCTCCCTCCGTCTCCCCCTCTCTCTCCCTCTCACTAGCGTTTGAGGACTACTACCATTTCCAGCATCGCTCTGTGGTGAAAACATCTCTCTGCTCATCGGGGACTTCATGTTCGTCTGCACCCGAAACGGAACGGAACGAAACACACACACACACACACACACACACACACACACACACACACACACACACACACACACACACACACACACACACACACACACACACACACACACACACACACACACACACACACACACACAAAAATTCTTACATACATTATGTACATTAGCCTATGCTTGAATGACTTCTATATGTCACAGACAAGACGTACATGAATATGACAGACTTTCAAGTCAGCATTCAAACAGATTTTTTCCAGATCCAATAAATAATGCATTCCACACAGAACATTATACAGACAGCAGATGCGGATAATGCACTTACACACTGTCAATTGCACTGCCATATCCTTACCAAAGAGGGAACATAAGTAGAAACTCTCTCTCACACACACACACACACACACACACACACACACACACACACACACACACACACACACACACACACACACACACACACACACACACACACACACACACACACACACACACACACACACACACACACACACACACACACACACACGCAAAGGCATCAGTGTCAAAGGGGATCATAGCTTTGGAGGTTCACACTTGCCATCTTCAAAGACTGCGGAAGCAGAGAAAGAGAGGCACAAATTCTTTGCCAGATCCAGCGTGTGCATGTGTTCTCTTATACACCAGCCGCTGCTTCAAGCTACGTATAGAAGTCAGGTTCACTCAGAGATCCACTCACTCATCCAGAGTACACTTTACTCCCAATCTTCTTAGACACATGTTTCAGGTTTGAGATGTTACATTATGTTATTTGACATGGCAGCAGAAAGCACAGCACATTTCATTGTGGCATACCGACCGACTGAACCGCAGTTTGTTCAGACAGCGATAAAATAAAAAGTAATAGGTCGGCGTGTGATTAACGCTCCAGTTTGGTTGTACGTGTAAGTGGCAGAAACAAACATTATACTGTAGAGGCCTTTATCTCTTGAAGTAAACACTGAATCTGAATTATAAATACATAAAATTACCTAAGAGATCACCGTATTTGTTACCGTCCAGCTTTAGCAGTTAGAAGTGTTTGTAAGTTGCATAAACAAACACACATATCGTGAGGTAAATGACTGAATCTGAATTTGGTTCAACAGACATACAATTCAAAATAATAGGCTACTTAAGCATATTATTAACGTTAAAGCTTTACGTTGAAAGTGTTGAAATTATTCGGCACTTAGAGGTCTGAGAAGATCCCTTCTTTTAATTATGGGGGTTGGGAATATTTTGCTGTCTTTCGTTGCTTACGGCAGTGTTTCCCGACCAGGGGTAGGCCTACGTGTACCACTAGGGGTACGCGAGCACACCTCAGGGGGTACTTGGAAAAATGTAATAATAATAAATATATATAATGTAGTTATATTGGGATAGAGGAACAGATATAGAGCATGAGTGAGAAGGGTACTCATCATGTCACAAAATTGCTTTCGGGGTACACAGGATAAAAAAAGGTTGGGAAACACTGGCTTACGGTATGAAAGTGAGGTTTCAGGCTAATGTGAGTGCCCCCCTCCATTCCACTCTGTTTTAATTTCATATGTTTTTCTCTGAGCATTTTGTAGCTGTTTTCCATTGAATATTTAGATTCCCTAATGCAAGTGTTCCTCATTACATATAGCCTACTGCTTAAATAACACAGGGCCCTTCTAAACTCATTTGGTTGCTTCAGGGCTCTGTCTTAGAAACTACCCTAACACTTAGGCCTAACGTTCATTTTATTTGATAGTGGTGGTAGTAGTAAATGCCTTATTATTCCAAATGGCCAATTATAGCATGAGTGCATTGCACGTACATAGGCAGATATGGCCACTGTGTTAATGCATAGCAACACTGGTTTATGGCTCCAGCTGGCTCACATGTTTTGCTCAGGAGACTGCATTTGATAATGACACTAATATAGCCTACATAAATCCCATCTGGCCTGGCTTACATGCCCAGAACTGACCCTGACAGGGTCTTGGGTAGAGCTTGAATCATAGCTGCTGCACACTGAAGTGAGCAGAGTAGAAGATTTTAAATAGTGATAACCAATGCATTCCTCACTTTTGAGTTGTTTCTGCTTGATTTCTTCCACACGTCACTAGTAGAGGGAAGATGTCAAATTTCAGTAGCAAAATATTGGACTTTCTTCATTTGAGTAGATGTGTGTGGGACATTACTCATATCTGAACATCTGTATACAGTAAATACAAGATAGCTGAAATGTAATTCAACATCTAACCTGAAGTGCAAGGAACAGCAAGGGCAATGCAGCACTGTATATAATAGCTGCAGATAACAATAATCATTAGAGTGCCGTTTGCCTTAGTTAGAATATGTGCATACACGTAATTTGTCAGTAAACACAGGTAGCAGGCTCTTGCTGTCCTTTTCAAAGGCTTTAAAGGATTTATCCGGAGTTGGAACAAGTTTGCCTGATTTTTGCATGTTTGGGATGAAATACAGTCACTCTAGAGCAAAATCAAGGCAAAAGGATGCGTTTTGAGAAAGTTTGATAATATCACGTTAGCCTCGTTAGCCATATCAGCTATGCAATATGAAAGATGCGGGCATCGTTTTTCGGCGGTTACACACATTTCAAAAACACAACATTTTAAAGTCTTGCACAGCTCAAAACAACGTCACACTTACCTCGTAATATGTTGAGGGTATCCACACATAAACCAAAGTGTCCAAAGTCCTTCATGTATTCTTGAAAGGTCTGCAGAATGTGTTTTGTGAAGCTACTACCTTGAGAATATCTAAATTATGGTCAAGACAACTATTTGACACTAAAGTCCACCAAGTAGATTGCCGAGTGCGTCGCACCATCAGCTGTGGTTACTCGCTATGGAAATAATCATAGCTGATGGTACGACGCACTCGGCAATCTACTTGGTGGGCTTTAGTGTCAAATAGTTGTCTTGACCGTAATTAAGATATTCTCAAGGTAGTAGCTTCACAAAACACATTCTGCAGACCTTTCAAGAATACATGAAGGACTTTGGACACTTTGGTTTATGTGTGGATACCCTCAACATATTACGAGGTAAGTGTGACGTTATTTTGAGCTGTGCAAGACTTTAAAATGTTGTGTTTTTGAAATGTGTGTAACCGCCGAAAAACGATGCCCGCATCTTTCATATTTCATAGCTGATATGGCTAACGAGGCTAACGTGATATTATCAAACTTTCTCAAAACGCATCCTTTTGCCTTGATTTTGCTCTAGAGTGACTGTATTTCATCCCAAACATGCAAAAATCAGGCAAACTTGTTCCAACTCCGGATAAATCCTTTAACTAGATTGCTTTGCAATATTAACAAGGATCTCTTCTGTCTTAATGCACATTTGCAACCATAATACAGTAAGGCTGTTTGGATCTTTTTCCATCTTTCTCTGTTTCTATCACCTCTGATTACTCTCTCCTGAACAGAGAGATCAATTGTGCTACCAGTTGCTACCAATTGGACCAGTTCAGTCAATTTCAATATGCTGTTGTATTGCGCACGCTACCCTTGACTTGTCAGTACCCGGTGATGCCACATTTTTCGGCTAATTCTAATGGGGGCAGCGTTTGTTTACATTTGGTTTTTTTTAATTAACATAGGCCTACTCCAAATATTTCCCCAAAAGGTACCTCTGTTTGCTGGTTGTCTGCTGATGTTGTATAACCTTTTGGATGTTTTTCGGAATAAATAAGAATGTTTTTTTTTTTTTTAATGTAAACAAAGCGCTGCCCCCACTACAATGACCAAGATCTCGGAAAAGGCTGAATAAGAAGAAAAATAACTCAGGTACTGACAAGTCCAGGGTAGTATGAGCATTACAACTGCATGTTGAAATTCACTGAATTGATCATTTAAGGCTGCCACTTGGTTGACAAATGGCTACAAAATGGTATGGTGTTGTACTTGATTTGCTTTATTGTTTGCACAAGATGAGATTGCATATCATGTGTGGTCTGGCACTGAATATCACTGAGACATAACAGTATTGAGGACATACAACATACACATAAAGACACACACAGACACACCTCAAAACAACTTATTCAGTTTTTCTGGAGATGAGTTGAGGAACACTGCACTGTATCCAAATGGTCGGCGGTGACTTTAACAGTGTACCTGCAAGAAGTGAGAATATTGCTGATGCTGCATTAATGTGCTTCAGACAAGCCAGGATAAAATTTACTAAAAAATGCCATTGTTCAGTGGACACAACTTTTTGTGATAAAAACCTACTGGTTGTGTAACTCCACACACGTCACCTACTGTACATAGGATACGTAAAATCAGTGGTGTAGTCTACGTAGAATGCGGGTATACGGAGTATACCCACTTCTAAATTTCAGGGATTTCAGTATACCCACTTAAAATTGATTGATCCAATATTTTGAATGGCAAAAATATATACAGTATACCCACTTCAAAAAATGCTCCAATATACAGTATACCCACTACAAAAAAGTAGACTACACCACTGCGTAAAATTCTTACATACATAATGCACATACATAATATACTGGGGAAAATAGAATATTTAGGTGTAATTTAAGAATCTCCTGGGTAACCTTCATGGGCTTGAGTGTGTGTTGGTGACCGAGTTAGAAACTAGATATTACTTTACTGCTACAGTACTAGGGATATTTTTATTCATATCTGGATTATGTTGGAAAATGTACAGGTGTGTGTGTGTGTGTGTGTGTGTGTGTGTGTGTGTGTGTGTGTGTGTGTGTGTGCGTGCGTGCGTGCGTGCGTGCGTGCGTGCGTGCGTGTGTGTGTTTAAAGTACTGTGAATGAATGGTGTAGCAGGTTATGAAGAAGAGGAGGTTGGGGGGGACTGAACAGTTCTGCCAGCAGCTGTATCTGCACACCCAGTACACACACCCAGTACAGCTAGACTAAACTCAACAGTCACTACGCACCAAGTGGCAACCTTCCGGTGGCAGATTAGAATATCCCATAACACCAAAGCACCTAAACATGGTATGGAAATCTATGGGGTATAATAAAGAGTGACGTGTGGTTCACCAGACCAAAAAACAGCTGACAGCAAAGCATCAAGGATATCTGGGCTTCCATAACTCTCATGCAATGCCACTGCCATTGACTTCAATGTTAAACGCAGTCGTGTCGACTGTCTTACCCATGATTGCGGTTTTGAGTAATGAACAAGGCTGGAGTTTTTAAAAGCTTCAGGAATCTTTCGCAGGTGCTTAGAGTTCATTTGTTGATTCAGATTATTAGGTTAATAGAACCTTTTCAAGATAATTTTTTGAAATAGGAATTTTGGGTTTTCATGAGCTGTATGCCAAAATCATCAGTATTAAAACAATACAAGACCTAAAATATTTCGGTTGGTGTGTAATGAATCTGAAATATATGAAAGTTTCATTTTTATCATTACATTATGGAAAAGAATGAACTTTATCACAATATGCAATTTTTTTGAGAAGGACCTGTATATATGGTCAATCTGAAAGCCATTTTAAACTAGTTTTCATTGTGAATCCAACCATGGGTTGTGGGTCGCTCCGTTGTTCCATTTCTGTGTAATCATTCTTTTTGGGACATCCATGGTCTTACTAATCTGAAATTGCAACCCTGAGGCGTAGCCAAGATGACCGCAGAGTGACAGGACCTATTCTAAGTAACTTTGCATTACAATGATAACAAAATAATGGAATGGAAAACTTGAGGAAAACACTTGGCCGCAGGAACAGGTACTAGACTGTTATGGCCAAGCAGTATTGGGCATAGTATACGCCTACTTTGTTTGATGTGCCTTCTTGGGTGAGAAGCACTGTGCATTATAAATACTACCTCGTAGTACCTCCAGGATTGGGACAAACACGCACCTTACCAAAAACAGGCATAAAGGCTGGAAAAAGAGAAACAGTCTGTGGACACACCCTGCTGAATGACTTTTTGGGTTGTGTTTTGGTTATTACCTAATTTCTGACCATTGCTTTTTAAATGTACACAACAGTGTGCAAAATGAATTCACAAAGACTGTTGCACCCTAACTGGACAGACTGGTATGACAGAAGTATGATTAACTTAGAGTTGCATTGTGTTGTTTTGGTGTCCCCCTTATTTTTTGGAGCAGTGTATATTTCTACATCTATACTAGACATGGTTCCCTCGTTTCCCTTAACAACTTGTGCTCTCTTTATATAGAGGGTGTGTCACATTAAAGACCATCCAGAAGCAATTAGCTGAAGTGGGAGCAGGCTATAAAACCCTTTAACATCAACTTGGCACCGATGCCAACTCTTCTCAGGTGTGCTTCCTGCAACTCCAATAACCATTAAACATGCTTCTTCATGTCTTCAAGTCATGCGACTGTCAGATTCAGACATGTGGTCAACTTATGTCACCTTGAATTTCTTGCCTACCAAAGATCTTCTAAAAAGACTGTTGTTTGATGCCGAAGTTACAGCCTTGACCCTAATAGAGGGTTTTAGTTGTTATGGTGCTTTCAGTCAGTATGCCATGTGTAAGGCGTCAGACACATTGGCTGAACGGAACGGGAGCGAGGCGAACGAGGTCTTTTTCTGCTTAGTTTCGGCCGTTGTGTTCTACTCTGCCTTTCACACTGACAGCGTCGGCGTGCGCGGTCAGTCCTGTTCAACCCCCCTCCACAACCAGAGCTAGCGTGCTACTTTGCCATTCATTTCAATGAAACACCGCCGGTTGCCAGCGTGAAAAATACGCTCGTGTTCTATTTTCCAAATGCAGTGCGGCACGGAGCAGGCTCCCACGCCGCTGCGCCCGACTACCGCCGGTTGGCGTGTAAGGACAGATATGTTTCCATGTATTTTCACCGACGCCGGTAAAAATCGCTTCCGTCACGCGATGCTTTACCGCCCTAGTGTGTAAACGGCCTAAGAGGGTGAAAGTCATTAGGAACCAATTTCAGGAAAGGGCATGTGTGTTTGTCGGACCTCTGATTGGGTTTAAGATGATCCGTAGAGCAATCTATTACTATGCCCACTCTGGCAGCGTCTACACCAAACTTTCACAACTTATCAAGCAATGATTAATTATCCAGCTGGCATATGCTAATTAACAAGAAAACTAATGAACAGATTTTCGAATCAGTTTTTGTTTTCATATTAAGCTCACATCTTTATATTGGAAAAAAGAGAGATAGTATTCTTCCACCACCAAGTGGTAATCCTCAGATTTAAGTGATTTTACAAAGTAAAGATTAGACTGATAAAGTACACTCTGACACTGATTTTGAGACTGAAAGGTTTTTTTTCTGTCATTGAGCATGCCCTATGAGATTCACTGTATATCTGAGACTGATTTTGTCCTCAGGCTAAAACTAACCCACACACACATATATATATATATATATTAGGGGTGGGCATAGATTAATTTTTTTAATCTAGATTAATCTCACTGTAATTATGAAATTAATCTAGATTAATCTATATCAAAATGGCTCATTCAGAATAGGCACGATAGCGAAATAATGCCGAAAAAAACCTTGGTGTTTCTTAAGACAGATCTTCATCTTCAAAAAATGGTCATGTTGATACTTGGAGATGAAAATCACAGAAATATGTGTAAAGTGTGTCCAATATGTTAGGAAGCATTTACAATTATAAGATAGGCCTACTGAAATTTCAAAATGAACAGCGCTATAAGTTGTAGAGGCAAATACAGATAAATCTATCAAACATTTAGGCTATTTAAACAATATTACCTCAACAATTCAGCATTTCTAATGGGCAGAGAGAGAGAGAGAGAGAGAGAGAGAGAGAGAGAGAGAGAGAGAGAGAGAGAGAGAATCTGCCACTGACTGTTAAAAGGAGCAGCGGCTCCTTTAAGAGAGGGAGGAGCTCTGCGCGTAGTAGGCCAGAGATTTTTCTGAGTAGGCACAGCAGCCCTCAGCAGAGCCAGGCTACTGGATATGCCTATCTAGAACCTACAGCACTGGCACACGGCGATTTGACAGTTGTTCTCAGAGTTAGAATGCCAGATGAGTTACAACTCGACATGAATTCCGTTTGCAAAAAAAAAAAGTCAAGCGCGACAACCGCGAGGTTTATTACCGTCGGACATGAGAATATCTCACTGAATCGCAAATGTGCGCGATTGCAACACAAACATTCAGCGAGAGTAGATATTGACAGTTTCAGTTTGACAATCTTCCAAATGCATAGGACTATCACACGGAATGTTTTGCAATTATAGCACAGGCAAGATTTCTGGAAGTTGTTTATGTATTCCATGCAATGCGTGAGGAAATGTAGGCTATGTCGGGCTGGTAGCTACTCACACACAATAATGTCTCTCTATGCTTCACCTCAAACAATAACGTCTCTTTAGTCTACCACTTATGAAAAAGCACTCAAACAACAACTACCACGGCAGAGGGATTAATGTTTTCAGCATGCAAACACTTCATATTTAGTAGGTCTGCTGAAACAACAGGTGGAGAGAGGAGAAGCGACTGGAGCGCAGTCTAAAAGCGTCTGTCAATTAAACGCTATGGTGACGTGCATACCCAAACTCCAAACCTATATTTTGAGAATAGATTAACGTGCGATATTTTCTTTATCGCGCGACAAGAGTCTCACATTATCGCAGCACGTTAACGCCGATAACGGCTCACCACTAATATATATATATATATATATATATATATATATATATTAGTGGTGGGCCGTTATCGGCGTTAACGTGCTGCGATAATGTGAGACTCTTGTCGCGCGACAAAGAAAATATCGCACGTTAATCTATTTTCAAAATATGGATTTGAGGTTTGGGGATGCGCATCACCACAGCGTTCGATTGACAGACGCTTTCAGACTGCCCTCCAGTCGCTTCGCCTCTCCAGCTGTTGCTCAGCAGACCTACTAAATATGAACTGTGTTTGCATGCTGTAAACATTAATCTCTCTGCCGTGGTAGGTGTTGTTTTAGTGCTTTTTCATAAGTGGTAGACAAGAGAGACGTTATTGTTTGAGGTGAAGCAGACATTGTGTAGCCTACCAGCCCGACATAGCCTACATTTCCTCACGCATTGCATGGAACACAAACAACAGTCCTGTTCCAGAAATCTTGCCTGTGCCATAATTGCAAAACATTCCGTTTGATATACATTTTGAAGATTGTCAAACTGAAACTGTCAATATCTACTGTCGCTGAATGTTTGTGTTATGATCGCGCATTTGCGACTCATGTTTGTCAGACGGTATTCTAATACACCTTGCGGTTGTTGCGCGTGATAAAGACAATCTCGCGGTCGTCGCGCTTGACTTTTTTTTTGCAAACTGAATTCATTTGGAGTTGTAACTCCGCTGGCATTCTAACGCAGAGAACAACTGTCAGGTTTTGGCCAAATCGATGTGGGCCAGTGCTTTAGGGTCTAGAACTAGCTCTAGAAATCTAGTAGCCTGGCTCTGACTTTGCTGTACCTACTGCGCAGCTCCTCCCTCTCTTAACAGTCAGTGGCAGATTCATATTCTCTCTCTCTCTCTCTCTCTCTCTCTCTCTCTCTCTCTCTCTCTGCCCATTAGAAATGCTGAATTGTTTGTCATTTTGTTTAAATAGTCTAAATGTTTGATATAGATTTATCTGTATTTGCCTCTACAATTTATAGCAATGTTCATTTTGAAATGTCATTATATTATGACTGTAAATGCTTCCTAACATACTCGAAACACTTTTCAAATATTGGTTTTTTTTTCATCGCCAAATATCAACCATTTCTTTGATGATGAGATGCATTTTGGAAAAAAGAGATGAGCTCTGGTCTAATGCGCCATCTTAAGAAACCCCCCTAGGTTTTTTTTCGTCATTATTTCGCTAGCGTGCCTATTCTGAATGAGCCATTTTGATATAGATTAATCTAGATTAATCTAGATTAATTTCATAATTACAGTGAGATTAATCTAGATTAAAAAAATTAATCTATGCCCACCCCTAATATATATATATATATATATATATATATATATATATATATATATATATATATATATATATATATATATATATATATATATATATATATATATGTTCATATTCACATACTGTTTATTCATTTTAGACACACTTTCTCTGTTTCCAAGGACGTAACAAACGGCAAAAGACAGAGTGGAGGAGAAAAAGAACGAGGGACTGAACAACCCAAGGAAATCTTTCTTCCTTTCTCATTATTCTCCATACAGTTTGTTGATGTGTCCAATCTTCGTAGAATACAAAGTCATTAAAATTCAGTCTGCATTGGTTGGGCTGCTGTTCTGCCACCACAAATACAGGGACTGATAATAAACCAAACAACACTGTGTGTGTGTGTGTGTGTGTGTGTGTGTGTGTGTGTGTGTGTGTGTGTGTGTGTGTGTGTGTGTGGCTGTCTCTCTCATCACCGTGAAGCTCAGAAAGGCCATGTTTGTTTTGCTTGTCATGGTTTCATCTCTAATTTGAATGCAACAGGCTAACAGAAAAAGACAGACCAATTGAGCGAGCGAGGAAGAAAGAGAGAGAGAGAGAGAAAGGAGGTAAAGAAAACTCAGCTCATGCATGAACTGAAACTGAACAACATAAACCAACTGAACCATAATCTGCGCTCTGTTTTAGCACCCACACACACACTTAATCATACCATTTATTCATGCACACACTGCAGTCGAGGCATTCAACACATGCTGAAGTTCAACACTAAATATTGAGTACACGGCATCAAAACAAGGCATACTCATGCTTCTTAATATGTGTAATCGGCTAATATTTTGCCTCAGGCACCATTCTTCAATGTATAAATATTGATTTAGAGGCGGCTTTTACCTTTTCCGCTGGCTGTATTGCTCAGGTCAGGAGGCGGACCGGAGGACTGCACAAACATACAATTATAGAGATTGACTAGGGCTCTTCCTGTTGTTGACGACTTGTTCCATATTTGGTTAAAGGTCAGTGACTGCTATTAAGCATTAAAGCTTATTGGAGTCAAATGTTAACTTATCAATATGGAGTTCGAGGAAGGAGGGTATTTAGCCTTAAGCACCTTTTAGGAAAGGTACTAATGAGTGTGTTGTCCTTAATTTCCTTATTAGAAGGAAAGCCCTCGCCCTAGCTCTTTATCCCACAGTTTTTTTTAAAACAAATTTTAATTGAGGTCAACATAACTGTTTTTGGGCAATACTTCTCTAGTATTTCATCATGCTTGTGGTGCAACTTCAAGATTTTTAGTGAACTTTCATCTATGCCTATTATGCTCCAGACTCATGTTGAAGACTTTTGAAGCCTGTAGGACCTCATCAATATGTATGTGGATAGCCTCGAGTACACATAGCCCACCTGGAGAGACTGCGGTGCTTTCATACCACTAGTTCAACTTTTTTACCTGCTGCAGGTGGTGAAATTCTCACTGGCATAAAGACTGGGGTATGATACCCTTTCATTTTGGCAGGTAAACAAAATGGATCCGATTTATGTTTTTTTATAGCCAGGTCGTGCCCTCCTAGTGACGCAACAGCTTCAGCGTTGCTACCCAGTCAGGTCAAGAGTCAATGCAAGTACTTTCTGAGTTCCCGCAATTACGGGAACTCCTCCCACTTTGTTGGGAAGCAAACAATCAATAGGCGCGTACGAGTTTGTTGCGAGCGTCGATGTTGCGAAAGGCACGTGAGCGAGAACTTGTTGTCACGATGTGGGTGTTATTAAATACAGCGCATTTACAGTCGGCCACAAATATGAACGAGACTATGAGCTCGCACCGGTTTGCTCTACTAACACACCACGTGTGAGGAGTGGGGGGACAGGCAGTGAGGAGGAGCTGAAGTGGGGACCTGCGTAAACTTGTGTAGAGGTGTGAGACAAGACCCATATACACACGTGAGTGAGTTGTTGACCAATCAGTTCATGGGCGCGTGACCTCGGAGGTAGTCCGCAGATGAGCGTTGAAGGGGATAAGCAACTGCAGAGGTTGCAAGATCTGACTGCAGTCGCATGCATCCCGCGATAGTTTGACACCATGTGACATGTCACCTCGTCAACGCAACAATAGTTTGACAGGAAATCTAACCGTCATGCAGCATTTTCATCCAGGGTGCATTGCTGTCTACATGCGCGTTGACGACATCTTGATCGCACCTATTAGCAAACCAAGGGTGGCCATTCGGGAAATGCTGTTTGGGAAATGTTAATTGTTATGCTCTTGGTCAGACCAAGTCTCGAAGAGATTTGAAAGTCTATGATAATCAGGCTAGGTTTTTTCATCAATATTTCTGGTACCCATAATTCAATAGCTTATAGCTATTAGCTATTAGCTTATAGCTTATACAGTGGGACAAAAAAAAGCCCCTTGGAGAATGAATCCCACAGTTATATTCAGGGCCGCTGACAGGTTTGGCTGGGCCCGGGACAAAAAAATATCAATGGGCCCCCCTTACCCCTACCCCCTACCACTCCCCCCCCCCCAAAAAAAAAACCCCAACCACCAAACCACCATTTTTTTCAAGAGAGACCAGGTGACCAGACTACACTTTCGGCCTGAAAGCGCACCACTCTCACGTGATATGCTATATATTATTAGGCCTACCCATTATAAAAGAAATGACATTGGTATCAAAGTAGCCTCACAAATCAATGACGCATACAATAAGTCCATAGTAAATGATCTATCCATCCAATTATCCATGCATTTTTGCCAACATTTATTTAGAAATGAAACAAAATAAATAGGATTCACATCATTAATAACACAAGTGTACGTGTAATTTACTTTAGCAATTTGAGGGCTTGCACATCAAAACGTGCCTGACTGAATCAGTTCTAGTTTGCTTAACTGACTTCAAGTGACGACAGTGAACAAGTGAGCAGCGTACTTCACGAAATGAGTGAGATACGGTTGGAGCAGCACACCAAAGACGTCAGTCTTGAGTCTTCCCACACCAGGAATAGCCAAACACAGGAACAAGTCAAGTTGCAGAAATGTATATGCAAAACGGATGTACACTGTTTCTCCCCACAAAGTTAACAGGTTGATAAAGTGTTAGCATTTGCGCTAAGCGGGATTTATACGCGCTAGTGAAATAGCGTTGCATAATAGCGCTGTTTTAAAAGTTCTCCCTTGCCCTCTCCTTGCGCGCGACGCAATTTCTCATCATGTTATGATTGGGGCTAATGTGCATATTCCTAGCTAAGGTCACAGATGGTCAGATTTGAAACACAATTTTACTAAGCTGTGGTTATAAAATGATGCGACTGTGTGACTGATCATGTTTTAAACATGAATGCTGCAGTGCAGTGCGTGTCTGTTTATGAAGGGAAACTTTTGCTTTGTTAGTGTCCTCTGCTATTGTTAGTACCTGCATCATCTGAAGAACTTTTTACTGAAATCCTGGGGCTTCTGGTGTCTTCATCTATTTTTCTCCTATCCTTAATTTTCTGCCCTCCTGATTTGAACGACTGCTTCTTCAGACAACTTGACAAATTGGCACGAGCCGCGTCAAGTTGAAGCCGTTTTTTTCTTTCTCGTAATGACCGACCAAACCATTTGTGCACTGGGGGTGGGGGAGGTGGGGGTTCTTGATCCTTTCTTAGGGCAGGAAATGCAAAATATCTGCATCATTTATTTAATGTAAATATAGCGCAATCTCCCTCTCTCAAAAACCATCTTATTTTGAAATTAATTAGAACCATTAATCACAAACTTAATGAGGGCCCAGTTCTGGGCCCCCCTATCCCAGGGCCCGGGACAAAAAGCCCTTTTGTCCCCCCCTGTCGGCGGGGCTGGTTATATTGCTAAAGCAAGAATGCAGGAGGGCTGAAAGACAGTGGCGTAAATCCAAACTTGAAGTCCACTACCAAATCTATAAACACACACTCTCGAAATACAACCAAGAAATTTCTAAAGCTAGACAATCTTTTTTCTCTGACATAATTAACAGAAATATTAATAATGCACGCGTCCTGTTTGGCACTGTGGAAAAGCTAGCAAGGCCCCCAAATCAAATGCCCTCTGAGTTCCTCTCAGTCAGCAAATGCAATGAGTTTGCATCCTTTTTCAAAGGTAAGATTGAAAAAATACGTACAAACATACTCACACATGTGCAACCGACCCCAGATTGGGACCAACTTGTTACGGTGAAGTTAAATCCTAACCTCATGAGAAATTTTAATTTAGTTGATGTGGACATTCTTAATAGAACGGTACAAAGTCTTAGCTCCTCTACATCTGACTTAGATATTCTACCAACAGCCTTCTTCAAATCCATCTTACACCTAATATCACCAGATGTACTTCAGATCATCAACACCTCACTACAAACAGGCATATTCCCAGGCTGTCTGAAAGAAGCAGTTGTGAAACCCTTACTGAACAAGGCCGACAGGCGGACAACAGATGCGTCCCTCTATGCCAGTTCCAACTATGCCATTTTCCCCCCCAAACGCCCCCCTGGCCTCCTCTGTCAACGCCCCCCGAGGATGTACTTTTTGTTTATTGGTCATCATGGACACTCCAAATATTGTGGCAGGCAGCAAGGCAGCAAAATGGCGAGACATGGCTTTATTTTTTGCAGTTTAGGGTATAATAAGCTTATCATCATTCTTGGATTTGGAAAAGAACCATATGATTTTTAGTAGGCTACATTACAAATTACCAGACATTTATTAGGCCTAAAAACCTTTAGTATCACGCCATTTCAGCATTATGTGCATGTGGGAAAGAATGTAAACATCGACAAATAATAAATAAATACATAAAACCGTTTGGGTGAATCATGCGCTTATGGGTTCACCCTTTAGGTGAATTGAAACTCAATTACCCAGAATGCTGCACGTGAGCTCTCGACCCGGGTGATTCTGGAAAACAAACATGGCGGCAACTCGCTTTACTACCTTAATAATGTGTTAATCCGACGCTAGATTTCTTAACTGATGAAAATCGAAGGCAGAAATCAACATTGTAGTGTCTAAATATGAGGTCGATTGGTCTATTTGTGGCGTACATCACGATCGGCTGAGTTGTTGGCCTCACGTTTGTCAGTTAGCCTGTGGCTAGGCTACTTTTCGCCAACGTTAGCATGCGGTTTAGTATAGAAAGGCTATGCTTGCACGCATTCGCTCCGGTCCAAAATGGCAAGTCTGCCGCCCTGTGGCCACAGGAAGGAACAATTTAAAGAAAGCGTTTCAGACACAAAAAGCGTTTCAGACACAATTGAAGGCGGACGGACGGACGGACGGACGGACAGACAGACCCTCTTATAGAGATGCTGGGACGCATCTAAAAAGAACAACCTGGATGCACTGTTACTAAACAACTATAGGCCCATATCCAATCTACCATTTATGGGTAAAATAATAGAGAAAATTGTTTTTAACCAATTAACTGCCTTTTTAATGTCTAATAGCTATTTTGATAAATTTCAATCTGGTTTCCTTGCCTACCACAGCACTGAAACAGCTCTTATCAAAGTTATGAATGACATAAGATTGAATTCTGATGCTGGCAAATCATCCGTCTTGGTACTTCTTGATTTGAGTGCTGCTTTCGATACAGTTAATCATTCTATACTACTACATAGACTGGAACACTGGGTTGGTTTTACGGGCATAGTGATCGACTGGTTAAAATCGTACTTACAACAAAGAAGTTTTTTTGTCGCCATTGGAAGACATACTTCATCACCAATGTCTCTGGATTGTGGGGTCCCCCAGGGCTCCATTCTGGGACCACTACTGTTCAATCTGTATATGTTGCCACTGGGACACATTATCGAGAATAACTCCATAAATTACCATAGCTATGCGGATGATACCCAGCTCTACTTATCTATGTCCCCCAATGACTACACCCCCCTTGAATCACTCTATCATTGCATGGACCAAATTAACAAATGGATGTCTCACAATTTCCTCCAGCTGAACACAGAAAAAACTGAAGTAATTTTATTTGGGAAAAGAGAGGAGAGACAAAAGATTGCTACTATCCTTGAAACGAAGGGACTGAAACCAAGGGAAACAGTTAAAAATCTTGGGGTCCTCATTGACAGCGACCTAAATTTCAACAGTCACATGAAAGCTATTACTAAGTCTGCATTCTATCACTTAAAAAACGTCTCTAAATTTAGGGGCCTGATGTCTAAACATGATCTGGAGAAGCTAATACATGCCTTCATTTCTAGTAAAGTCGATTACTGTAACAGTCTGTTTACTGGCCTCCCAAATAAGACCATTAAACAGCTTCAACTGGTACAAAATGCAGCTGCAAGGGTTCTTACAAAGACAAGGAAGTTTGACCACATTACTCCAATTTTAAGATCGCTGCATTGGCTCCCAGTAAGCTACAGAATTGATTTTAAGGCAATGCTACTTGTATTTAAATCATTAAATGGAATGGGACCCACATATCTACTGGATATGTTTCAGCTGTATGCACCGGCCAGGTCACTAAGGTCAACGGAGAAGAATTTGCTGGTGATTCCAAAAGTCAAAACAAAATGTGGAGAGGCAGCCTTTAGCTTCTATGCTTCAAAGCTTTGGAACCAGCTTCCAGATGACGTAAAAAATGCACTCACTATTGATAGCTTTAAATCTAGACTCAAGACAAAGCTGTTCTCAGATGCTTTCTTAAATTATTGAATGAAAAGACGGTAAAATAAGAGAAGTAAATTAGTAAAATAAGAATTGTTTTTCAAGGTTTTATGTTTATTTATGTTTTATTTTATTATTATTTTTACCTTATGTTTTATCTTAATGTTTTAAATGTTTTTTTGACTCTAATTCATTTCCCTGTTTTCCTTTCATTTACATTTGTTAACTTTGTGAAGCACATTGAGTTGCACCTGTGTATGAAATGCGCTATATAAATAAACTTGCCTTGCCTTGCCTTGCCTATAGAATAGTTATTTTATTTTAATTTTTAAATTATTTTTGGGGGGCTTTTTAGCCTTTATCATTATAGGACAGAGTGAGAGTTGACAGGAAATGATTGGGAGAGAGAGATGGGGCAGGGCCGGGAAATGACCCCGGCCGGCCCAAGGGCCTTCGGTGCCTCACTGTCTCCCCCCCCCTCCCTTTTGTTGTTAATGCTCAGCAATTTCCATAGAGCAGACGATTTGTTTTCCCGATTTGTTGTCGGTGCTTTACTGTCCACACTGCCTTCATGTCAAGGCAGCACTCCACAACCTTTTTGTCCAATCCCGTACACCTTCCAATTGAGAAGATGGCGGGGAAGACGCTGAAAAAAAGTTTCTCAATTTGTGTGTGTGAAAACAGCACAGTCGGCCAAGTTGTGTAATGGGCATCGGTAGGGGTTACAGACAGCAGTCAAGGAGCAGAAACACGACAGGAGCAAACCAGAAACTGAGCGAAACATACGTATGTATGTGGAGCTGATTGGGAGCTGAAAGAGCCGGTTCTCCATAGTGAGGACAGCCAAAGGAACAGGATCTCTGAAATGAGCTGAAAATCCCATTGCTAACCCAGAGAACATGTGAAAGGCACCAAATGTGAAACTGACCAATTAGGAGTGAGGAGAGATGATTAGCCGATCTAGAGCTCCTCAATCAAATCAGATGTGGCAAGCACTTATTAGGCATTACCATGTCCTGGCCAGAACTAACATTGACGCTAGACTTATGCTCTCACACCAATGAACACGAAAGAAAGGGCTTTTGCTCCAAGCTTGTAGTGCCCTGTAACTGCTGAAAGCCCCTTGTCATAGAAGAGCCATTATAGTCTCACAGGCCACTAGTTCTTGCACAAAAAATATGTCAGCAAGCTGAAATTGATGCTTTGTTGCACTAAAATATCTCCACCACCATCCCCAGCTTGTTTTATGAATTCCATTCACAGATTGATGATAGCTCCACTCTTTATCTTGTGCCATTTGTCTTTTTCTCAGTTTTAATGTGTGATACAGAAACAGCATGCTGAGCTTGTGTGATCACAGGGAGTACGTTTCTCTGGGAATCATGAAGTGACATACGGTATTAAACGATTTTTGGGGGGTTGTTATTTAAGTGTTGTGTACAGATATAAAGAGATTTACACCTGCTGTTCCCCATCTTCTAATGTGTAATTCACTGCATTTCACAGAGACCTTACAAAAGGACCCTTTTACAAAAGTATCTGTAAACTTTCCCATTCATCTGTATTCATCAATAAAAGACTCAAACGTGATCTACGTAGTCATAGAAAGGCAAGGATAAATCAACGTAATGCAGGCCGAGAGCTTGGGAGCAATGCAGAAGTAGACCATGTGACTGGTACTGTAGGTAAGTGTTGGGAACTGTAGCTGTTGGTGATGCAGGCTTTGACTATGGGAGTCAAAGCAGTTGGCTCATATTTATGGAAACGGAAGCAAGAAGCACTGAAGGTTTAGAATGGCATCTGGTGCAGGAGCCACTTGGTGACCACCCAGGGGAGGCCTAATGAACGCTTTAAATCAACACTAAGTAGTTTTCTTCTGCTTCGGTCATCCTACAATTCTGTCTCATTCAAAAAAGACTGATGATCCACTCTCCAAATGTAAAACTTGCTATTGTAGCCTTCATACGGGCAGCAAAGCCAATTCAGACATGCTTGTTGGTTAATTAATCACTCAAACAATTTGGGAAACATTATATTCAGGTGGGAAAAAAACATAGGTTTACTTTAAGAATAGGTTATGGAGTCATTGTGAGTCTGCAGTGCACGCTGATGCACTTTCCAGAGCAAGCTCAAAGAGTGTGGGGATGTGGTACACCAGGGTCCTGGGGGAGACTGCAGTCGTTGCTGCCTTACCTCAGCTCAGCTTGTCCCCATGCTCTACCCCCAGCCGACATGTGCAGCAGTGTATCCACACTAAACTCTGGCTTCCATAGGCAACACGGCCATACCAATCCCCAACTTCTGTAGACACATACATCACATCCCCACTGATCTCCACTGGCAGTGGCACTGGCAGTGACCCAACCTACATTACATCTAGTACATTAACATCCAATGGCTCCCCACTGCCCATGGTTAATACATGGAATGGTTTTGCAAACATCAACCTGATGCACTGACTCGGACACATCATCAGTGTTGTTTCCTGGAGTCACTGGGTGTTTCGGGTCTTACAACAGACACCCTCGACCAGGCGACCCGACCAGGGCTGATCAGACCCCGGCCTGTGTCCGAGTGGCATTCTACTCCCCCCACCTCTCTCCCCTCCTCAGCCAGAGCCATCTGGACGCTTTTTCAGCTGCCTCTGTGTTGTTGTTGATGGCTCTCTTCCGACTGGCCCCTGTTATGCCTAGTGTTCCGTAGGCTTTGCTCAGGGAGTGGCTGGCAAATCCCCGGCTCCCTACCTCCACTGGCATACATCTAGTTCTCCAGCCATTTCTGCGACAGTCCTCCACCAGCTCCTGGTACTTCTCCCTTTTCCTCTCCTGCGCCTCCTCCATCCTATCTTCCCAAGGAACTGTCAGCTCGAGCATGACCAGTTGCTTTGTAGCCTCAGAGACCAGGATGAGGTCTGGTCTCAATCTGGACTGGGTGATGTGTGGTGGTATTTTCAGCTGCCTCTCCAGGTCAACTGTCATCACCCAGTCTCGGGCTGTAGAGAGCACCCCAGCCGCGGAGCCCTTTGGTGTTCTCTCGGGCTTCTGTCCCGCCTTCACAAACTGGATGGCCTTGGCGGTAGCTTGGGTGCATCGGCTATCCTTAATTCCCTTGCTGATTGCCTCAGCTATGGACTTCAGGACCTGATCGTGCCTCCATCGATAGCGACCCTCGCTCAGTGCCCTGGAGCACTGAGCGAATGGTTAATGCATCCACACTAAGGTTTCAAAATTCTGGGAATTTCCAAAGGGAATATTCTGGAATTTTGAGAATTTACAGGATCTTTTGATAAATAATCAAATACATTATATCAAAGTTGAAGGTTAAAGACATCAATTTAGTGGGTAGAAAACCATATTGTAGCCTAATCTTGGCTAAAATAGTCAAATTTCTGTAGTAATGTATGATATGCTGTTCCTTACTCGTCAGGACAGCACTCTTTCTTACTGACCTATTGAGACCACACACTCAACATGTATTTTGCAATCCTCAATAGGAACTTTTTTGGACAACATATACAGTGGACTGAAGCAATGTACAGTAGTTCAGTCAATGGGTTCATCCGAATGTTATAGTTCTGGGTAGTGTGTCAGACAGTTGGAGGAGGTAGGTCTGCACACTGCCAATAAGCTCCAAGAAAATAGCTATTATTTAAAAGGCAATGTTTCGATCACCCTGGATCTTAATCAGACATGCCTGATGAAGATCCAGGGTGAACAAAACGTTGCCAGGGTGAATGATTTGATCACCCTATGTCAAGTTTCTATTTTGAAAATTCCTGAGCTTAAGTTTCCATGGAAACTTTCTGTGAATTTTCCGTGCCTTTGCAACCCTAATCCACTCTAATGCCAATGCTCCGTGGCTCTATAATACATCCCAACTGATGTCCCATTTCCATGGATAATACAGTACTTTCTCAAGTCATCTCGAGTCTCGTCATGCACACATCACATCACCACAGATCCCCAAGCTGGACACCCAAAGTCTGCTCCCCCTTCCCTGACCTTTCTCCATTCCATATTTAGGGGCCCTTTGAGGGCTGTCGTCCTCACAGGCTGGCGGGTTATTAAACCTCCCTCCTCTCCTCCGCAGCAGAGTCAGAGTCACACATCACATATTAAATACATCCTCTGCAGAGAACCTCAAAGTTTGCAGGCTGTTTCACATGCAGACCATGCATTTGAATGTTTTTTTCTGCTTCATTTTTTTCTTTCACTCAGACAGAGAAGACGTAACTTTCATTTCAGTCAGTTTCATTTGGATTTTAATGCATTCATAATTAATCCAGTCAAGGCGAGCGGCGCATCCTAATTATTTAGCAAGGCGTAGCTTTCTCTGACTTAACTTCAGGTTTAAAAACCTGCCAGGCATTAAGAAGTATTAAGGTTGTTAAGAAAACGTTGGTGCTTCAGTTTGTGAGTTAATGAGACTTAAGACTGCATGTTCCACATGCGTGGGTCTGTGTCTGTATGTCTCTCTACTGATGTGTTTTTGTCGGTTTATGTCTACCTAATCCACCCTGAGTTGCGTGTGTGCATTAGCAGGTGTGCCCATCTTTCCTCCTGCCCTGACAGATGCCAGCTACGAGTGGCAAAAGCCTGGATCCACAGCCTCATTATACAAGTACACAGATCAATGGCAACAGGTGACCACACACACACACACACACACACATTCTTTTTTTCATTTTCCTACACAGACATACACAACCTGAAGGCAGCGCACACATATTATTGTTGTAGTTAGCATGGCTGCATCGTATACTACATCATTCTGTGACATTTGAAAGAGCCCTGGCTGGACATTGGCCAACCATCTCCTCATCCTGTCTGCGCTGAAGGGATAGAGATTTTGCCTGGTGCTCTTTTTCTCTCTTTCCCCCATCTCTGTTTTTGTCTATACACTCGTTTTCAGTTGTTTGCAGAACTATAACCATAACTACTGTATACATAACTACTCCCTCTCTTTTTACTATCTCCCTATCTTTTCTTCTTCGCTTTCATGTCTCTTTCTGTCTCCCGCTCACTTCTCTTCTCTTCTGTGATTCTCTCCTCCTTTTTCTGCCAGACCCTTGCTCTGTCTATCCAGTGTCTTCCACCTCTCTCCCCTCTGTGTGTGTGTATCCATCTCTCTCTCTCTCTCTCTCTCTCTCTCTCTCTCTCTCTCTCTCTCTCTCTCTCTCTCTCTCTCTCTCGTGATGGATTCCTGACTGCTTCAGCAAACTAGACTGTGAGTTCTAAAGAGAGGGAGAGTGCAATGATATTGTCAGCCAGCAGAGGCATCCACAGCCATGCTTGTTCTGTTCTGCAGCATCCTCTTCCTCCCTCCTCCACCTGGCCCTAAACCCCTTAGCACACGTTTGTAGTTCCAGCCGGTTGTTTTGTTGTTGTTGTTGTTGTAGCATGTGGTGAGCATGACTCTTGAAGCCCCTTGGTTTTTGGTCCAATGTCTTTTTAAAAGGTTACTTTGCTCTGTGCTTCATAAGTCGTATATTTCTGTGTTTCCTCTCTGTGTCTCTCTGTGTGCGCTTCAATATTGACCTTGCGTCCACCACTTGGGCTTGTGGCCTTGCCTTGCCTACTGGTCCCTCCTCCGTGGAAAAAAAACAATTACGTTTCCCAGCTGTCAGCCTAGCCAAAACAATTTTTCTATTTCTATTCTTCATTCACCATCCAGTTTGCAAAATGAGAAAATTACCTTACAATTGAGCTTTTGCGAGATATTGAAATATAATGCTGTTGTCAGTGATGTCATCATGACATATTACTTCCGGGTACAAGGCCACAAGCACAAGTGGAGGACGCAAGGTCACATATTGGAACCCACCCTCTGTATGTTTCATCAGAGCTGAAGAACATGGCGGGGGAGGACTCAGCAGGGAAGAGGAGTTGATTTGAGCCGAAGTGGCTTCTTTTTTTGCTTTTTTAAAGGGATTGTCTGAACTCTGGGGGCTGCCCTCGTCTAATGCAATTAGAACTCAAGAGGAGGAGGAGAAGAAGGGATGAGAAGAGAGGGATGGGAAGAGGAAGAGTGGGGATGAGCGTTAATGCAATGTGTTGTGGCCCGGAGAGCGCTCAGTGCTGTGTCGTCAGCTGTCACCCATCGGCTCTGCAGACTTTGGCTTACGTTCTGCTTCAAGCCCATAGACCACTTCTCTTCCTCCACACATGCTCACATGGGCTGCCTATCTCCCTTCATTTTCTGCTCTTCTGCTCTCTCCTCTCTCTCTTTTTTTCTTTTCTGCCCTCCTCTTTTCAACTTCTCCGCCTGTCTCCATCCAAGTGCTCCTCGTATAATTCTCTGCTCTTCTTCTCCTTCGCCAGTCCCCATTCTATTCCAGTTCTCCAGACCCTTTAATCTAGTCATTGTTTCCCCCATTTCAAGCCACATGCAAATATGATCTTCTCTTCTCCTTTTCCCCGCTCACTGCCTCTTCAGATATTCTTTTATTCTTCTTCCCTTTTCTGCTTTTCCGCCAGCCCATCATCCAAATCCTCTCTTCCAGCTCTTTAATTTAGCCTCTTCTTTTCACCATTTCAGTCTTCATGCAAATACACTAGTATGTCTCAAGAGCCTCTTCTCTCTTCCAAATCTTTCCCCCTCTTTCCTCCTATTCCCTTATTCCTTATTCTGTTTATTGTCTTCTTTCTTTTATTTGTTCTTCCTTCCCTTGTTTCTACTGTCATGCTGTCCTCTCTACTCTGTCACTAGTCCTCTCCTCTTTTTTTCTTTTCGTGCCCTTTTTCCTCTCCTGTCTTCTCTGTTAGCAGCCATCCATGCCTGGACTGGCCGTAAGGCATACAGGGCAGTGGACTGTTGATGATTGTGGCCTGACCCTCCCCTCAATGTAGTGGTATCAGCAAAGACAGTAGATTAAAGTACTGATTCAAGCCTGTGCATTTCCTGCATCCGTGTGATGTTATGTGAATGCCCCTTTAGGAGACCTGTGGTTAGGAGACCTTTGGAGGCTTTAGGTTGAAAATAAATTGAGTTCCCTCGGCACTGTAGATGGCGGTAGCGCACATCTTATGCAAGCCATTACCAAATGACACAGAGAGATAAGAAGAAGGAGGGGACAACGCTCCCTTAGGAAACAAAACGTGAGCATGCTCCTTTGCATTGGGCGGTCGGAGTTTGAAATATTTTACTCTACAAGAAGATGTTTGGTATCAGTCCTCATGTTGCCACAGTTGACCTCTCTGTGTCAGATTGAAATATTCATTTTGACTGCTGCGGTCAAAATAATAAATTACTAAATTGTCTCATTGTCTCTCTCAGTGCCTGGTGGACCGATCTTGGCTGAAAATGATCTGCCTGATTTTTTGGTCATCTCTACTCGTTCACATTCACATCTTTCACTGTTTCCACACTTTTCTTCACTATTTATTTATTCAATTTGTTGTGTAGCCCCTCTACTTTCTGCTTATTGTCTCTTTTGTGCCTTCTGTCCTCCCAGTTGCCCCTTTTGCCCTCTTTCCCCATTCCTCTTTTTCCTGTCTCTTCACCTCTACTTTATAGGCTTATTTGTGTCACTTGTATCTTTTCATTTCCTCAGTGCCACTGTTTTCTCCTCTCTTAACCACCTCTTTCCTCCCATCTTCTGTCTATTTCTCACTTCCTCCTCCTTCCCTTGTCTCTCCTCCTCTACACACCATTGTTCTTGAACTCTCATGTCTTTGCCCGAAAGCCCAGACACACTCAGGTGTAATCCAGAGCTTTAGCCGCTAGGCTACCAAAGGCCGATACTGAGATGCACTCTCACAGGAGCCTGATTGACCTTTCAGGAAGGATAAACACATGCTTACACACACACACACACACACACACACACACACACACACACACACACACACACACACACACACACACACACACACACACACACACACACACAGACACACACAGTCACACACACACACACACACACACACACACACACACACACACACACACACACACACACACATGCACGCACACGCACGCTCAGTATGAACACAAGTCACACACACACACACACACACACACACACACACACACACACACACACACACACACACACACACACACACACACACACACACAAACGCACGCACGCACGCACACACACACACACACACACAATATTACATACAGAGAGATACACACCTTCTCAGTGCGCAATGAAACACAACCACAGAGCCCCTGGTGTCATTCTGATTATCCTGGACTGAATCAATTTGAGCAGCATGAAATGAGACAGAATAGTTTCTCTGTCAATAGCAGACTGGAGAACCACAGCACAGAAGGGGGCACTTGACACCAGAAGTGACGCAGAAGTCCCACACATGAGGTGGCGGAGCAATCACACACATACACACATACAGACTAATACACACTAATACACATTCTGTACACAAACACACACATACACACACAGTTATACCTAACCACTGCACAGAACGGGGCACTTGACACCAGAAGAGACGCAGAAGCCCCACACATGAGGTGGCGGAGCAATCACACACCTCCACACACACACATGCTGACTAATAGTACCACACTAATACACATTCTGTATGCAAACACACTGCACACACACAGAGTTATACCCACAGCACAGAGGGGGGCACTTGACACCAATGAGACGCAGAAGTCCCACACATCATGAGGTAGAGGGAACGCACACACACACACACACACACACACACACACACACACACACACACACACACACACACACACACACACACACACGCACACACACACACACGCACACACACACACACACACACACACACACACACACACACACACACACACACACACACTAATAATCCAAAACACACTCACGTGCATTCTCCCTCTCTCTTTGCAGGTTGGAGAGTATCCAGAATGTAATTGGCCTTGTTTATTTCATTGTCGGAAATGTTATGGGATCTGATATTCTGACTCACATCCCACAGTTAGGGCTTTGCTCAACTTAACAGGCCTCGAAAAAGAGAGAAAGAACTGATTTTACATCTCCAGGCGGTAGCAGCTCATCCATTACTGCACCGCTCCTCACCGGAGGCGCACACACACACGCACGCGGGAGCACACACGCACGCACGCACGCACGCACGCACGCACGCACGCACGCACGCACGCACGCACGCACGCACGCACGCACGCACTCACACACACACACACACACACACACACACACACACACACACACACACACACACACACACACACACACACACACACACATTCATGAGCAGTGTCAGGGAGGCTTCATTGAGAAAAATATGGCATTTCAGGTCATGGTGTGGCCTCTCTAACCAAGGATAGACAGAGGGAAAAAAACAGAACAGAAACACACCTCATTTATATTGGCGTCACACTGTGCTGGACATAAAATTTGCATCCATTTCTATTTCCTGTACCAGATGCACGGTTTTCTTTTCTGTATCCATTTTTTTTACCCCTTTTTGTCCTTGTCTTACAGTGTCAAAGCTGCCAAAGGAAAAGACCATATGAAATGTCTCTCTCTCCCGTCCCCTTATTAGGAAGAGAATGCTGCCAGATATGTGTGCTACACTTCGGAGAGGGCTCCAGTCAAGCAGGTAATGTTAATTCTCCACCTGTCTCATCTCCACCGCAGAGTGGATGCAATCCAAACACACCCCCTGCACACGTACTCACACGCGCGCGCGCGAACGCACATTCGCACACACGCACACACGTGCGCACACGCATGCACGTACACACACACACACACACACACACACACACACACACACACACACACACACACACACACACACACACACACACACACACACACACACACACACACACATGCGCGCACACACACACACACACACACACACGCACGCACACACACACACACACACTCCCTGGAGACTCAAGGCACGCACAAACACCCCCACACCCTACTGCCACCAACGTGGGTGTCAATACTATGGATTCAGTGTAGAGAAATGAAACAGCGGTAGCTCATCTCGTCTCAGCTCCTCTTCTTCCGAGTTCCAAGAACAGCACTGCCGCGTCTCCCCTGGCTGCACCTCAGGGATATGTTGTTTCATTTACGTCTGCCTTCCTTCCTTCCTTTCTTTTCTTTTTTTCTGCAGCCTCCTCTGATGACGCATCTGTCACACATTCATGTTGTCTGTCTCTTATTCATTCTCAACACCACTTCACTTACTCACCTTCTCATTCGCCACACTGCAAAAAATGAAATTTTAGCCAGCTTATTTTTCTAATTTCAAGTTAAAAAAAAACCATCATAGACAAAACATAGTCAATCGTAGTTTAAGTAAAAATCACCTAATAACTAACACTTTTGAACGAGACCTTTTAGAATATTTAGACTTGTTTTGAGACATTGGCCAGTACCGTAGGGCAAGTCATTTTTTCATGGTCAGAATTTTTTACAAGTAGGCCTACTTGTTAAAAGCAATATTACCAGATTCTGATTTCAAGGAGGTCTGAAGGCAGGTCTATATTGTCCCCTGTGTGCTCACGATTTAATGACGATTTAAATTTTTTCAATCATCACAGCCAAAATCGTGATTTTTAATTAATTTTGATTTATTGTGCAGCCCAATGGGCATATTTGCCTCTGTTTATCTATATATCACTAATAATTATCTCCTGCTTATCATGACTTTCACATCTCTTCAAGACTTGGTCTGACCAAGTCCATAACAACTAACGTTCTCAAACGGCATGGTTGACCCACCTCCCTTGGCTTGCTACAGGTCGAGGGCAGAAAAGGCTGAGCCAAAGTTTAAACCAAATATTTTCTTAGTCCCAATAGAAAGTCTCTGCTTATACCACGTCACTGCCTTGAACAGGCCTCTACCCAGGACTGTTGGAAATGCTCAGTTCATTGTTTCCCGACAAAGTGGGATTTCCCCTTCCAGGGGGAACTCAAATCTGCCTGAACAACCAGTTTCCTGAGCCTAGTGTAGCAGAGCCGAAGGAGTTGCGTCACTGCCGGGGGAGGAGCTTGTGTACATCACCATATCGCCTTTTCACACATTCACTTTGTTCTCTCTCTGTCTTTCTCTCTCTCTCTCTCTCTCTCTCTCTCTCTCTCTCTCTCTCTCTCTCTCTCTCTCTCTGTCTCTGTCTCTGTCTCTCTCTCTCTGTCTCTCTATGTCCTTGCTGGCATGCTTCAGTGGAGCCAATTTCTACTCGGAAAACCCAAGCAAATGGGATCAGAGTGTGAAACACTGGGGTGAAAGTGTAACAGATAGCGAGGATGCCAAAACCAATGGACACTGGCATGCAGTGTGACTGAGGAACATCAAGGGAAGGAGGACGCCTGTGACACTCCATGCCAAACTGAATCTCTTAGCCGTTGTCAAACAAATTTGTCCAACAAATCGAAGGGCAAATTTAGCCTCCAACAGCGAGCACAAATCCTGGTCTCCTACACTTGTTAGCGGATAATACGGCAACTTACCTTTTTGTGTGGACACACACACGCACGCACACACAAATACACACATGTGGTTGTGTGGCATGAGCAGCTTATAGGGGCCCCTAACTGGGGCTGACAGCATGGTGGCAGAGGCACAGGAGGCTGGAGTGAGTAATCTGGTGCTATCTGCTGCCTGGCAGAGAGAGACCCATTCATCTGTGGTGGATCCAGTGAGCTGGGGATGGAGAGAGATGAAGGAGAGAGGGTATGGAGGGAGAGCGGGAGAGAGGTTTGGAGCAAGTTCTGGATGGAGAGAGCATGGAAGAGGAGAGAGGAATTGATGGAGGGAGAAAGAGGGCGATTTGCTCGAGCAGAGAAGGAAAGGAGGGAGAGATGGAGAGAAAGAGAAATGCAGGAGAGCAGGAATGGATGAAAATGAGGAGCGAGGGATAGAGAGAGAGCACGGGCGCGAGAGAGATGGAAAGTGTGAAATTTTGTGGGCTCAATAAAAGGCTCTGTGGAGAGTGGCCGGCTCTTATTGTTTGCAGTGCTGACAACATCTTGAGAGGCTTGCAGATATATGGCCAAGTCCATATAATGATGGGAACTCTCACACAGTGTCCTTTTTCTCTCACTTGCTTTCTGTTTCTCTCTCTTCTCTGCGTTCTCTCCTCTATTTTCTGTTCCACTCCATCCCTCATTTCTCTTTCTCTCTCTCTCTCCTCCTCACACACACGCGCACAGAGGTACACACACACACACACACACACACACACACAGGTACACGCACGCACGCACGCACGCACGCACGCACGCACGCACGCACGCACGCACGCACGCACGCACGCACACACACACACACACACACACACACACACACACACTAACACACAGAGCCAGAGACAGGGAGAGACAGAGTTACATAGCTCCTACACTGAACTCCTAAAATGATATCAGTGATAAGTCATGATAACTTGTATAATTAAGTTATTCTCCTACACACTGCAATGGCAACAACGTGGTTTAACTTGAATTTTTAAGTTTACCAGCTGCCTCAGGATTCCAAATTAATTTAAATCTTTATTGTAAGTTCAATTGCATTTCAAAGCCTCGCACAACTTACAATAAGGATTTAAATTAACTTGGAATTCTGAGGCAGCTGGTATTTTTTTACAGTGTACACCTTTATACTACCCTACAAGTGGTATACGCTCAGCAAAGGATTCAAGCCAGATTCACCTTAGGGTGATAGTCTCTTGAACAGATACTAGTCTGCCACTCTATTCCAATGGGGTCACTCGTCTGTGATGTCATAATGAAGTGTCCTTGGAGATGGTTCTAAAACCTCACCTGAGTCTACAGACACTCATTTAGCAGCAGGACATTGAAGAGGACAGTTGGATTGTTGTTTGCTCCTGGACATTCACACACGCCTCACGTAGTGTGGGACTCAGATGGACAGGACAGGTGACATGGTGCAGGCCAATCATCATGCTGTAAGTACATGAACATCAACACAGCATTATCATATCAGTAAGAATAGGTTTTCAGCTTCAACATGACACACACGCACACACACTCACACATCGAGAGACAGGGAGAGACAATGTTCCAGAGCTCCTATACCTTTATACTACCCTACAGTGGTATAAGCTCAGCAATGGATTCAAGCCAGATTCACCTTAGGGTGATAGTTTCTTGAACAGATACATGTTAGTCTGCCACTCTACTTGCCTGGTTAACACCAGACCTAACCTCAAGTGATATTAGGTCTGGGGAGTTGCCTATTGTAAATTCCGTAGGGGGCAGAATACTTGGCTATTATGACACACTGCCCTGTTCTCTGATTGGGCAGAGAAACTGTAAAGGTCGGAATGCTTGGCCATTATGGCAGGAACCATGATCTCGGCCGTTATGAGTCATCCTCGCCAGACTGTCTTTTAGATCGAAAGGATTGTGTAGAACTAAAGGCAGTATGGGAGTTCCCAGGCAACCACTCTACTGCAATGGGGTCACTTACCTGTGATGTCATAATGAAGTGTCCTTGGATATGATTCTAAAACATCACCTGAGTATCAGGCACTCATTTAGCAGCAGGACGTTGAAGAGGACAGTTGGATTGTTGTTTGCTCATGGATCACACATGCCTCAGATAGTGTGGGACTCAGATGGACAGCAACATTCAGGGGTGCAGGCCACTCATCATGCTGTAAGTACATGGAACACCAACACAGCATTATCATATCAGTAAGCACTCACACTCTCTCTTCTCTGCTTTCTCTCCTCTATTTTCTGTTCCACTCCATCACACGCGCACAGAGGTACACACACACACACACACACACACACACACACACACACACACACACACACACACACACACACACACACACACACACACACACACACACACACACACAAACACACACACACAGAGAGAGAGAGAGACTGGGAGAGACAGTGTTCCAGAGCTCCTAAACCTTTATTGTAACCGGGCTTTCCTTTAAGAAAGTGATTTACAATTAAAATAATAACAATAACACTAGGACCTGGCTCAGAAGATCTAAGTAAGAGAGAGGAGCGAGTGTTAAGCAACAATAATGAGTCAGACAAGATAATTATTTTTGAGTGAAAAACTCGTATATTGTTTACAAAATTCGTTAGAAGTGTATAAAAACCCAAATAAAATAAAACAGTGTGCACACTTAAAATTAACAATGGTCCACGTGGCCTTAAACAAAATAAAAATGGTAAAAAAAAGTGGAAAAAGGGGGGGGAAAGTTCCTTGGTAGGGTACTTAATGGTATCTGTGGTCGATCTGGGAAAGGCTCTGGGAAAGGCTCTGGGAAAGGCTCGCCATCAGTGTCCTTGACCAGGTGAAGTCCTGGCCCAGTCGTCTTCTTTAGTTTCGATCCTTCCAAAAAACCTGACCGTCGCTCCTGAAGATGGTGATGTGTGATGAATACGATGGTGACTATGATGATGGTGAAAAGTTGATGCCTCTGGTGGTTCTCGAGGGGTTAGCCGACGTGGCTGTCATGTGGCTCTTGTTGATGTTCTGTCTGTTGTTGATGTACTGTCCGGTGATGCTCAAAGACGTTGATGTTGTTAACGGTTGATAACGATGATGGTACGGTTTCAACAGCAAGTGGCTGGCTCTGATGATGGTTGTCAAAGAGACTGAAACAATCCTTGCGCCTTGGTTTCATTCAGCGGCTCGCGTTCTTAGGCTCGTGTGACATCTGATTGGCTGTAGTAAATCTTGCGTGTATGAATAGCTGTTGTCATATTTCATGGTTAATACTGATAGAACAGGGGTCACTCTGTTTCGTGTATCTTGCATAGTATGTAGTGGATGCGAGTGGATGGTGTGTAGGTCGTGAACTGTGTTGTTTACACTGTGTACTAGAGTGTGTGTGTGTGTGTGTGTGTGTGTGTGTGTGTGTGTGTGTGTGTGTTCATGTCTTTTGAACTCCGGATTTGAACTCCGGGTTTCATCCTCCCCTCCTGAACCTTTGCACGTCCCTGTGCAAGGTGGACATCTTCACACAGCAATCACTGGGGATGGGGTAGTGGATTGTACAGGTACTTCATTGATCACTTCGGACCAAGCTATGGACAAGCCTTGAAAGAAGGATCTCATTGCCTTGGCCAAAGGATTTCCTAATTCTGCATAGTCAAGCCGTTGTGGGGGTTGACGATTGCGCTCAGATCTCCTGAGGGGTTCATCAGGGTTTGTGTTTTCGTGAATACTTGTGGTTTCAGTCGTTTCATCATGTTGTTCCTCAGGTTCCACTACTTGTAGACTTTCATTCTCCTCATGTTCTTGCTCAATTGGAATGTCTCTATCTGTGGGGTTGTCGTCTTTATCGGTAGGTATGTCTTTATCGGTGGGTAGGTCTTTATCAGTGAGTATGTCTGTATCGGTACGTAAGTGTTCAGGATCACTCTGGTGAGAGGTAGACTCGATCATCAAAGGACTATCTGGAATACTTTCGGACATGTCAGGTAAGTTCAGATCAGGTACCTTAGATTGGGTGTCAAGTTCAGGTAAGTTATGATTTACAGGACAAGGGTCTTGGGGCTCTTGGACATTGGCCATGGGAAGATCTGGGTGCACTGGACTCTCTGTGATCTCAGGGACAGGGGAACTCAACCAGACAGGGATGAGTGAGTAGTCGTCGTCATCCGAGGAGCTCTCTGCCTCTGCTACAGGGTTGGCACGTGTTCTTGGTCTGCGCGGCACCGACTTCTGCACAGGCTGAGTGTCCTCTTCGACAGGTAGGTATCCGCACGGAAGCAGCAAGTCTCTATGTAGTGTCCTCTGGGGACCATCTTCAGTTTCTGGTTTAATGGTGTATACTGGGAGAGTGCCTGCTCTTGTAACGACAACATGGACCGTGGATTCCCATTTGTCAGCAATCTTGTGCTTTCCTCGTATGCGGACGTTTCTGACCAGTACCCTATCTCCAGGCTCTAGATCTGAGGCGGTGACATGCCGGTCATATCTTGTCTTGTTCTTTAGTGCTATCTTCGCTGACTTTTCCTTTGCAACTTCATAGCTCTCTTTCAGACGGGACTTGAGGGTTTTGACATACTCTGAATGAGAGGAGTGTTGGCCCTCTGGCACTGGCAGCTTGAAAGCAAGGTCAACAGGTAAACGGGGGTGACGCCCGAACATGAGCTCGTACGGTGTGAAACCTGTGACCTCGTTCCGGGTGCAGTTATAAGCATGGACCAAGGGTCTCACATGGTCGCTCCAACGGTACTTGTCTTTATCCTCTAGAGTCCCAAGCATGTTGAGCAGGGTGCGGTTGAACCGTTCTACTGGGTTACCTCTAGGGTGGTATGGAGTTGTTCTAGTTTTGCGGATACCGGCCACCCGACAAAGCTCTTTTATGGTGTTGGACTCAAAGTCGGGGCCTTGATCACTGTGCAACTTTTCGGGGAAGCCATAATGAATAATGAAATTCTCCCAGAGGCACTTTGCTACAGTCTTGGCTGTCTGGTTTCGTGTTGGGATGGCCACTGCATACTTGGTAAAGAAGTCGGTGATAACCAGCACGTCCTTGGTGTTACTCTGGTCCGGTTCGATGGAGAGGAAGTCCATGCAAACTAACTCCAGGGGTCTGGTGACTTGAATGTTCACTAATGGTGCAGCCTTTTCTGGTCGCGCCTTCCTCCTCACACACCTGCCACACTTCTTCACCTTCTCTTCCACATCTGATGCCATCTTCGGCCAGTAGAAGCGGGTCCTCACGAGGTCTAGGGTTCGGTCGACTCCCATGTGGCCCATGTCGTCGTGCAGACTGGTGAGCACTGGACTTCGGAACTCAGCTGGGAGGACAAGCTGGTACGCCCTCTGGGATCCCACTTGGCGGCGGCGGTACAGGATGTTGTTGTGGAACTCAAGACGATGGAGTTCACGGAGGTAGAGTGGAAGATCAGGGAGTTGGGTGCGCAGAGTGGGTGGTGGCGTTTCCCCATTTTCGATCTGGTGAATGACATGTTTTATGCACTGGTCAGCCCTTTGCTTTTCTGCTATCTGTGCTTCTGAAAGATGCGGGATGGCTGGGAGGCCTCCGAACTGTTCTTCTTGTTCATAGCACTCGGGAATAGCGCAGAATGATGTCGCAAGGGTCTCCACTAAGGCAACATGGTCTCCTTCTCTCTCATCATCCGGGCTGGCACTGAAGGCAAGTTGTCGCTCACAGATGGCCTTCACGACTGAATGGTCCACCTCATCTGGATTCTCTGGATCGGTAAGATGGTCTTGAGTGAACTGCTGGATGCGCTCCTTCTCTTTCTGTGACCTTGGATCGTCTGCTCGCTTCTCGTGTTCCCTGCGTGATAGTCCGTCTGCATCTCCGTTCAGTTTCCCTGGGCGGTAGGAGAGCTTGAAGGAGAATGTAGACAGTGCAGCTAGCCACCTGTAGCTCGTCGCGTCGAGTTTGGCTGATGTGAGGATATAAGTCAGCGGATTGCTATCTGTCACCACGGTGAAGTTGTTACCATAGAGATAGTCGCTGAACTTCTCCGTCACCGACCACTTGAGTGCGAGGAACTCCAGTTTGTGCGCTGGGTAGCGACTCTCACTCTGTGATAGACCTCTACTCGCATACCCTATGACTCTGAGCTGGTTGTCTTGCTCTTGGTACAGTACAGCACCGAGCCCGGTGGTGCTGGCATCGGTGTGGAGTATGTAGGGTTTCTGGGGGTCGGCGAATGCCAGAACAGGGGCTGTAGTGAGGCTCTGGATGATGTGTTCAAAGGCTTTCTGGCAATCTGATGTCCAGCGGCTTCCAAAAGGCTCTTTGGGGTTGTGATACTGGACTGTCTTTGTTCTCGTGTCTGTCTGCTTCGCCTTCGACTTCTGGTGGTAAGGTGGGTAGCCGGAGGTCAAGTTGTGAAGAGGCTTCACAATGCTAGAGTAGTCCTTCACAAATCTCCGATAGTAACCAGAGAACCCGAGAAACGAACGGAGCTCCTTCAGGGTACGGGGTCTCGGCCAAGTCTTCAGTGCTTCGATCTTCTGGGGATCTGTTTCCACGCCCGTCCGTGAGACAATGTGCCCCAAGTAGCGAACAGATGTCTGAAAGAAGCGGCACTTCTCCGGGGATAACTTGAGACCGTTTTCCCTCAGGCGATCCAGGACTTTAGCCAGACGAGCTTCGTGTTCCTCCAGGGTTTGGGAGAAGACAATGATGTCATCAAGGAATACCAGCACTTCACGCAGGTGGATGTCGCCCATGCACTTCTCCATTAAGCGCTGGAATGTGCTTGGAGCATTGGTGATTCCTTGTGGCATACGATTCCATTCCCAGAATCCGAGGGGACAGGCAAAAGCTGTTTTTGGCTTGTCATCTTCATGCATCTCAATTTGGTAATATCCGGACTTCAGATCCATCACGGAGAACCATTGTGACCCACTTAAGGCAGAGAACGACTCTTCAAGGTTTGGTAGTGCATATGCGTCTTTGATGGTTTGCAGATTGAGTTTGCGGTAATCAACACATAGACGTACCTCGCCATTCTTCTTTCTCACAACGACGATAGGTGAAGCATATGGAGACTCAGACTCTCGGATGATTCCAGCTTCAAGGAGATCTTGAAGATGTCGTCTCACGGCATGATAGTCGTTGGGATGGATGGGCCGGGGTCGTTGCTTAAACGGTGTGTCATCCTTCAACTTGATTCGATGTTTGACCTTGGTTGCGTGGCCAAAATCGAGGTCATGTTGAGAAAAAAACGTCTGAGTAAGTGTTGAGTGTCTTGGTGATTCGGTTCCTCCATTCTGCAGGGAGCGGGGAATCTCCGAAGTCAAAGCTAAGGTTGTCACGTTGTTGTTCATCTCGAGGAGAGTGTTGCAGACTGGAACAGACTGTAGGTGATGACAGTTGACTGGGGCTACAGGTGTTGTGGGTCTGGCTGATCTCGTGAGGGATGGCAAGTTCGGCGATGACAGAGTTAGAGGGCAGGGTAATGTCATGGTTGGTTTCATTTCTTATGATTACAGGCACCTTGTACGGGAACCGTGCAGGGATGGAGATGATGCAGCTATCAACGAAGATCCCACCTGGCAAGGACGAAGTGGAGGGTTCTTCCACTACTGCCCATCTCTCGTTGTTAGCTTCATTTCCAGTGACGACACCTTCCAAGACCACCTTCTGTCCAGCAGGGATGATGCTTGACTCGTGACGACCTAACTTCACAATGCCGACTTGACCTTCTGTGCTTTGGTGCCGTCTGAGCTGCAGTGTCCTCAAGACTTGTTGGTAGCCACAGTAGATGTTACTTATCACGTTGTTTCCATCACAGAATTGCTCGTAAAGAGGGTCTAGTGTATTTGTGCCAATCAGTACAGGCATGCTGCTACTGGAGCGAGTATCTGGCACTATCAAGGCAAGAGTCTGTACTTCGGGTTGTGAAGCAATGAATTCTTCGGGAAACTTTACATGTAATTGAATGTAGCCCAGGTATGGGACTGCCTGACCGTTGGCGCCCTCAACTTCAAGCATGTCGCTAACTGGGTGTAGCTGACAATCGGAAAGGTGGGAGTCATAGAAGGACTGAGACACAGTTGTAACTTGCGATCCAGTATCCAGCAGTGCATTACATTGAATTCCATTGACGTTGACATTTGCTGTGCTTTTGCTTCCAATTAAGCCTCTAGGCAGTTTTCTGTTATTTACAGTTCTGTGTTCGTTAATTGTTACTCTTCTCTTGACATTTCGTGTAGTAGTGGAATGTGTTTGTGTAGTGGAAGTGTTTGCTCTAACTTTGTTTTTCTGGTCTGGTGTTCTGGTTCCATGTTCTGTTTGTGTGTTGCTTACGTCGGAGGGACGTGATTGACTCTCCTCAGCTCCTGTCTGTCCCACAACAGGAACTGTTAGTCGTTTAAAGCTACACTGGAACCATTTCGTGTTTCCCACTGCTGCTGTCTCGCGATCAATTGCCTTTTCTTTTCTGCTACAAGACGGGGGTTGGCAGGGTCAGTGCAGCAGGGAGCAATGTGTCCATCCTCACCACAGTTAAAGCAATACCAAGGCCGGGGCTTGGTTGTCTCTTTCGTTCTGGTCTGTCTGTCCATGTCTGTATCTGTGTTACCTGGCTTTGGTGGTCTGTTCTGAGGCTTTTCTGCAGATCCCTTGCGATTAGCTCCCTGTGTCTTTTTCTGTGACATGAATGTAGTGAGCTGGCTTTGCAAACTTGCTACTTGCTTTCGCAGATCCTCAATCACACTGATGGCACCGGCACTGCTCTCCTCTGGTTCACGAACATATGCATCATGGAAGTGGACCTGAGTTTTCTGCTTCGTGATGCCGATGTGTCTCTTCATGCGCGTTGACTTGGCTTCCAGTCTGTCTTCCTCAGAGCGGATCATCAGCAGGAGTTCAGAGAACTGGGGTGGTTTGCTCTTCTTTTGCTCAAGCTGCAACGTGCTGATCAGACTGTTATCCCAACACCCTCGGCAGAACTGCTTCAGGAGATGCTTGTCACCTTCTTTGTGTGTAACTCCCCCTTGTTTTGTGGCTCGATTTAAGGCTAGCTGGAGTCGTTGCAGGTAAGAGGATGACTTCTCACCGGGGTCTTGTAGGGTGTTCAGGAACTGGGCGAACAGCTCTTCTCCGTCTGCGACCGTGCCGTAGGCTGAGTCCAGCAGCTGTAGGTAGGCGGCAGGGGGTGAATCAGGCAGTAGACCTTTTACGACGTCAACAGCAGGTGGGAGTAAGTTCTCTAGAATCTTTCGTGATATTTGCAGTGGTGACATACTGGGATCATTCTGTAGCAGCTCAATGTGTGTGCGCCATGTGTCATAGTCAGTCTCATGGTTGGGTATGGGGATCTTGCCGGAGAAAGAGCGGAGTCTCACTTGGGACTGCATGTGAGGGAAAGGATCCTGCCTCCGAACAATGTGCTCGACCACAACCTTTTGGATGTCAGGGGGGTTCACGTCGCTTAGGGAAAGGGACGGTGTTCTCTTGGCATTGGCAAGGAGGACATGGTCAGCGTCTCCATGGCCGCTTGGTGCAACATGAGACAGTGAGGTGTGCTGTGGCTCTCTGTGAACAGGTGGGGATGACACGGTCGCCTCGACGTGTACAGAGGGGGAATCATCAGCCGCGTGTTGCATGGCATCTATATCCATTCCAATCTGGGACATCATCTCTTTCAAAACTTCGCCATAATCCTTGCCACTCTCCTTGGCTAATTGCTTGAGCTCCGTTAAGTACGTCTTTGTTACATTTGAGCCAACTTTGGTGGTGTACGCGCTACTGAGTGTTTTTACTACATAGGTAGCGGGGGACTCACCTTGTGTAGTGTAACTGTAGGGTAAGTGGGGCTCTAACGTTTCAATAGCTGAACTGCTAGAATACTCAACGATCAGGTTTTGGAAGAATTCTGAGTGTGGGTCTTCAACTAAAAGGACTCTATCAATTTTACCATACTGTTTAAGATAATCAAGGACTTGTTCATCTTGATCGGGTACCTGAGTTATGCCACTGACTAATACTGCATTTGGAATATTAACACTAAACTTTCGAATAAAATCCATACTGGTGATAAGTAATTACTTAGTAATGTCTGCTCAATATTGTTACTCAACAACTAGCTCCTCCTGGCAGCAGGCTCGCCACTTTTGTAACCGGGCTTTCCTTTAAGAAAGTGATTTACAATTAAAATAATGAACAATAATACTAGGACCTGGATCAGAAGATCTAAGTAAGAGAGAGGAGCGAGTGTTAAGCAACAATAATGAGTCAGACAAGATAATTATTTTTGAGTGAAAAACTCGTATATTGTTTACAAAATTAGAAGTGTATAAAACCCCAAATAAAATAAAACAGTGTGCACACTTAAAAATAAACAATGGTCCACGTGGCCTTAAACAAAATAAAAATGGTAAAAAGGTGGAAAAAGGGGGGGGGAAGTTCCTTGGTAGGGTACTTAATGGTATCTGTGGTCGATCTGGGAAAGGCTCTGGGAAAGGCTCTGGGAAAGGCTCGCCATCAGTGTCCTTGACCAGGTGAAGTCCTGGCCCAGTCGTCTTCTTTGGTTTCTATCCTTCCAAAAAACCTGACCGTTGCTCCTGAAGATGGTGATGTGTGATGAATACGATGGTGACTATGATGAATGGTGAAAAGTTGATGCCTCTGGTGGTTCTCGAGGGGTTAGCCGACGTGGCTGTCATGTGGCTCTTGTTGATGTTCTGTCTGTTGTTGATGTACTGTCCGGTGATGCTCAAAGACGTTGATGTTGTTAACGGTTGATAACGATGATGGTACGGTTTCAACAGCAAGTGGCTGGCTCTGATGATGGTTGTCAAAGAGACTGAAACAATCCTTGCGCCTTGGTTTCATTCAGCGGCTCGCGTTCTTAGGCTCGTGTGACATCTGATTGGCTGTAGTAAATCTTGCGTGTATGAATAGCTGTTGTCATATTTCATGGTTAATACTGATAGAACAGGGGTCACTCTGTTTCGTGTATCTTGCATAGTATGTAGTGGATGCGAGTGGATGGTGTGTAGGTCGTGAACTGTGTTGTTTACACTGTGTACTAGAGTGTGTGTGTGTGTGTGTGTGTGTGTGTGTGTGTGTGTGTGTGTGTTCATGTCTTTTGAACTCCGGATTTGAACTCCGGGTTTCATTTATACTACCCTACAAGTGGTATAAGCTCAGCAAAGGATTCAAGCCAGATTCACCTTAGGGTGATAGTCTCTTGAACAGACACTAGTATGTTCTCTATTCCAATAGGGTCACTTGTCTGTGATGTCATTATGATGTGTCCTTGGAGATGGTTCTAAAACCTCGCCTGAGTACACAGACACAGACACAGACACAGACACAGACACACACACACAGACACAGACACAGACACACACACACACACACACACACACACACACACACACACACACACACACACACACACACACACACACACACACACACACACACACACACACACACACACACACACACACACACACACATGTGGGGGGGGGGTAAACAGGGAAACAAGCAGCATACTGTAGGAGAGAGAGAGAGAGAGAGAGAGAGAGAGAGAGAGAGAGAGAGAGAGAGAGAGAGAGAGAGAGAGAGAGAGAGAGAGAGAGAGAGAGAGAGAGAGAACAAACAGAGGGAGGAGATAGATGGCGGTCTATTTGGATGAATAATTCTGTTCTCCATAGTGCAGCCAGTGGAGTTGCTCAGCCCCCACACTTGTTTCCCTGTGCATATGTTTCTGGCTGCTGTTGCTGTTCCTGATATGGTACATTTTGGCAAAGATGGAGAAGCACTCATAGCTATTTTAGTCCTCTGGGGGCAGGCAGTGGAAGAAGCTTCCTAGAATTCCTACATCCTTATCTGCAAAATGAATCTGGTTTGTGGGATGCATGTGCTTCTGGGTGATGGCAGGGGTCCATAGCTCTGTTAGTCCTC
>NC_085860.1:4804585-4822085 GCF_034702125.1 Engraulis encrasicolus
GTAGAACCCACCCATTCTACAAATGGTGCAAAACTAGGGATATTTAACAACAAGTCCTTTCAATGAATCCTGATTTTTATCACTGGCTTTCGCCACGAGATTCTCTCTGTCATTTTCCTCTCTGCCACACTCTCTGTCTCTGTCTCTCTGTCTTCCTGCTCGTCTCTGTAAACTGCCCCCCACCCCCCACCCCCAGTCCACAGGAGGTCCACTTCCACTATAGTGGCAGAGCTCCCCAGGAGAGGTCTGTACAAACAGCATATGTCCACAATCTGACAATCTGTACTGGGGAGGGAACTTGTACTCTACGATCTACAGCTGTTTCCTTCAGCTGATTCATCCCCCAGTCTCCCTATCTCAAATTCTCTCTCCTCCTGATTTTCATCCCTCAGTTTCTTCATGAGTTTCTCTCTTTCATTCGCCTCTCTCTCTCTCTCTCTCTCTCTCTCTCTCTCTCTCTCTCTCTCTCTCTCATTCTCTTTCTCTTTCTCTTTCTCTTTCTTTCTCTTTGTTTCTTTCTCTCTCTCTCTCTCTCTCTCTCTCTCTCTCTCTCTCTCTCTCTCTCTCAGGAGGAGGTCCATGAATGCTCTGCTGCTTCCCCACTATAGTGTCAGAGCTCCCCAGGAGAGATCTGTATAGCAGCAGCATATGTCCACAATCTGTACCTGGGACAGAACATGTACTCTACTCTACAGCCTCAGTTCTCTTTGCTTTCAACAGTCTCTCTCTGTCTTTTCCCACTTTTGTTCTCCGCCTGCCTGTTCATCATTCTCTCTCTCTCTCTCTCTATCTGTCATTCTCTGTCTCTCGTTCCTTTTGAGTTCATTTTATCTTATCTGTTCATCACTGTCTCTCTCCATGTCATTCTCCTTCACTCTCACTCTCTGCCATTTTCTCTATCTATCTCTCCTCCATAGATCTCTCTTCGTCTAGCGCTCTGTCATCTTTACACCTTTTCTCACTCAAGTTCCCTCTGTATCCCCTGTACCTGCTACTTCTCATCTCCCCTCCCCTCTCTCTCTCCCCTTCTTTGTGACTTTCATCTAATCTCATCCCCTCTCTCGCTCTCCCTCTGCTTCTTCCTCTCACATCCCCTCTTCCACAAAGTCATTCTACTCTCTTCCGTGCATCCTCACTCTTCCCCCTGTGTTTCCCCTCATTCCTCTCCTCCATTTTTCATGACATTGAGTTGTATACAAGATGCAACTGTGGAGAAGAATAACAGCCTGCCTGTCAATATTTTCATCCTCTCATGGCGACCCACGCACACATGCATGCACGCAGCACGCATGCTCAAAGCCTTGAAAAAATGATATGAGCAAAACAAGACCACATCATATCTTGACATAATACTGAAATAATGTATGTAGTATATTTGCATTGGAAAAAGTTTTTGTTATTTTAGATAGATTTAAGTGCTTTAAGGTAGCCTGGGCGAATAGCCGACTGTTGACTCCGTCAATCAGTCTGGCAAAAGCCATGAGGAATCCGTCTCCGTGGACGATGGGAGATGGGCTGATCTTACTCTATCATTTAAATTATTTGAAGTTCCAAACTCAAATCAAAACCCATATTGTGCTTTACAGTTTTTCTCGATTGGTTTGGCTAATTTCTCAAAACTGAGATGACATTCTCAAAACAACACGGACAAATCTCCAAACCAACTTACAATAGAATGGCATTTTCATTGCTTTCATCAAATTTCAAATGCTTTGTACATGTCTCAAATGTTTAGTACATCTCGGCAGATGGCTATATACAAGTACCCTACAGTTGACACATTGAGCATACATTAAGCACATTTTCCAAATAAACGAATTAGACAATTCTCAGTCTAGTGGTTGCCCTCTCCAAAACATGTCAGCATGATTTCATTGTGTGAGTCATCATATGCAAAGTAGTCTACACAATTGTCAAAACAGTCAAGGACATAATATTTTAAGAATTTCTTTACTGTAAACAGTAAATTCATGACAGTGTTCAACAGGCCATATGGTATTGTAACTTTACTAGTTTGTAGAAAATAATTTTACAACCGTGTATACTACAGTTTCCTCTGTTATTTGGCTAATTTCTTGACATTTTTTCAAACTGCATTCTGTGGAAGGAATTTAGTTTCGACACACGGGTAAACTGTTTTTGGAGTGATATGAGCAAGTGATGAGGATCCATGGCGATATGCTGAACCATCCAGTTTATTTTGACAGAATGACTAAATGAATGCAAATGAGCCAAACCAATTGAGAAGGATATATGCCATTTTTATGGTACTGACTATTTATGTGGGAGAAGGTTTAGTGCTGATGCAAGAATGAGCTGTTTTGGGAGATATATGACATTTTGCTAGTTATCTGAACTGTTGTGCAGAAGTGTAAGAATGTTTAGCCAAATGACCCAAAATTTATAGAAATGTCATCTCGGTTTCAAGAAATTAGCCAAACCAATCGAGAAAAACTGTATTAGCATGCCTGTTACGTTATAGCGTCGCAAAAGCATACAAATAACAAAACGAAAGTGTGAATATAGTTACCTTAACCAATCAGTAACGGAGCTCGCGGGTGAGTTCTACGTCACCACTCTCAACTGTTTGCTGATTAGCGAAACACTGAGAGAACCGAGCTCGAGGCTTTTGCCAGACGATGTGCGGAGCCAAAATCTTTGGGTGGAGTCATTGACAGTAAATAGAATGGACGCCAAATCAACGCTATTTGCCATTCAACGCTTTGAAGCCAGATTTGGGAACATTCCAACGTACATTCCACCTTAGCAACGCCAAACGCAGGTGCTGATTGGACAACAACAAGACTTCTAACGGTCAATCAAACCATGTTCTGATGCTCATTGGTCAATTTAACTTTTAATATCTCTCTAAAATAAAACATCACCACAAAAAAATCACCACCCTGGTAAGTTGGAGAGCAAGGGGACCTACTAGTTGAGCGAAAAATGATCCCCCTGGAGTGGCATTTAAGGGAGATACAGGGTTTTATGTCTCTCATAGGAATGAATGGGATTTGGCCATTTTTTGGTCTTTTTGGGTCCAACCTTGGCTCCAACTTGGCTTCAACAATGAAATAGAATTTTGGCCTCCATTCTATTTACTCTCAATGGGTGGAGTACATGGATGGCGTCGCCAGGCTAGCTTTAAGGTACACTGTGCAGGAAATGGTCAAAAAAGGTACCGCAACTATGCTGCTCATCGAAACTTGTTGCCTATTGCCAAATGTGATCTTTTCATGAAAGTTTACTAATAAACTAATATTTTCTAGTGTGGCCCAAGTACAGTCATTTTTCCAGCTGAAAATATCTATCTTTGGAAATTCAAAATGGCGGACCATGCAGAAGATCCCCATTTTCATGTATGAAAAGTGCAATTTCCCAGTCATGATGAATTTGATGGTGGTGATAGAATTCATGAAAAAGGTAACATTAGTGAATGGGTAGAATGAATTCTGGAAATAAACAAAAATCTTACACAGTGTACCTTTAAAGTTTATTTTGAACCTTCACTGGTGTGGTCTTTAAAAGACCACAAGGTGCTCAGTTTTATATGTCTATCCGCAAGTTGAAGGCTAAAGGGAAGCTAAAAAATAAAGTTGAAAATCATAAACCAAAATCTTTTTTTCCCAGCCCAGCAGTCGATTATAGTTTTTTGTGGTGTATTGATTTATCAGTGGCTCACTGGACTTGAGCCGCAAGAGTTTTCTCTCTTTCTGTGTGAGTGTGTCTATCTCTCTCTCTCTCTCCCTCCATCACTTTCCCTCTGCGCTCTACAGTGTCAGGCCGGGTGATGAATGCAATATTTATGTGCACTGTTAGGGGACCTCTACTCTCCTCTGTCCTTTGTGCTGTGCGGTGGGTGGGATTGATCCCAGGTGTCAGTGGGAGAGCTTTGTCTGACTAATCTCTTCATTAGCAAGCATGCTTATCCAGCCCTTGAGACCTATCGATCCAACGCTTTTATTTTCATTTTTTGGGCAAGAGCACAACACTTGAGGAAGTGCTGATGTCTATGCTGTACATGGGTCAGGGTTTCTCTGCTGTCTATCTTTTTGGCCATGCGCCATATCTTCATTTGCCTTTCTTTTTAAATGTCTTCTTTCTTGTCATCTGCCAATTCAAGTTCACTTAATCCAGTTCATTGTAGATCTATAAGCCTATGGATGCCGCCGCATTGACAAAGCTTTGGCACTTGGACAATACGAAAGCCCTCAGTCTTTATGCTTTCTCATGCCAATCTCTCTCTTAATCTCTCTGTCTTTTCTCGTCCTCTCCCGTCTTCCTCCTTGTCTTTATTTTTTCATTCTCCCTTCCTCTGCCTCTCTGTATCTGTCCATCTCTTTCTGCCTGTCTGACCCTGTCACTGTCTCTTTCCCCACAATAGTTCAGAGGTCCAAACTTCTGTCAAAAGTGTAGGAAGTTTGATGGGAGCTCGTTATTGATTTTGTATTGTGGCTGAGAAACCTCCTCTTTTTTCTGTTAGCCAATCATTTTCTGTGTAGGTGGTTCGGATGTGTGTGTGGGTGTGCGGTGCGTGTGCGTGTGTGTGTACTTTTCAGTGACCTTGGGTGTTTTGAAAAATAACAAAACAAAAGTACTATCTATATGTAGATATTGGATGTGCTGTGCAGGGGAGGTGGTGGCCTTGGCCAACAATGGCATCTGTGTTGTGACCGTGGCCTATAACGCAGGATGGTAGCTGCGTGAAGGATGTGTAGGGGTGTGTGTGTGTCTGGGTATGTGTGTGAGTGTGAGTGAGATAGAGAGGGGTGGGGGCGAGAGTTGCCAGTTCATTTCCCACCCCAACCAGTTGAGCTTTTCACATTATGGTTTATTATATATTATACCATACGCTAGGTAAATTAGAGCTCAGCTAACTGCTCACTACGCTAACAATGCTAAGAGTTCAGGATTTAACTTAGAGTGGTACAGGAAAGGTAGATGTGCTATTTTTTTCCTAAAACCTCTGGCACAAAAGGCAAACACACATTTTGCATTTTCTGTGAGAACACAGTCTTCCTTTTCTTTCCTGCTCCCTGACACACATTGTGTCCCCCTGCTGTCACATAGGCCCTACTCTCTCTCTCACTCAAAGTGTCAGGGGAATATTAAAAGTAAATAAAAACAGACTGTGGGGTTCATCACAAGGAGAAACCCCTAGTGGCTAAAGAAGACATCACAGAGAGAGAGAGAGAGAGAGGATGGTGCCCCCCCTCATCCCCCTTTTGCTGTTGTTCTGGTAACAACAGCATGATGCAAGACTGGTATGGGGCACTGCAAACATAGGAGCCATGAGCAGGCCATCCTGACTCATGCAGATCAAAGAGAAAGGTGTGTGTGTGTGTGTGTGTGTGTGTGTGTGTGTGTGTGTGTGTGTGTGTGTGTGTGTGTGTGTGTGTGTGTGTGTGTGTGTGTGTGTGTGCGCACGTTTGTGTGTGTGGGTGCACGTGTCTGTGTGTCTCTGTGTGTCTGTGTCTGTGTGTGTGTGTGTGAGATGTTTAGCAGTGTGATGGAAACATTGTAAGTGTCATACTGAAATGTGTTATGACGGCGGTGCTGGAAATAGGCTATTGAAAGACAGAGAAAGAGAATGGATGACAGGAAGAAGAGAGAACTAAAAGAGAAATAAAAGGTAGGAAATATGCAGTGGTCGAGAACTGTACATTTCTCTTGATGCACACGTTTAAGATGTTCATGCTGACTGTGACTGCCATTCAAGAGTTTGTTGTCTTCATTGTGAAATGTTACAGTAAAGAAGCAAAATGCAAGTGCAACTCACAAACCGTGCCACCTGTCTGCTGCTTTTTAAAGGTGCCCTGTGTATTTTTAGTAGTAGGCCTATATTTCCAGAATTCATGCTGCCCATTCACAAATGATACCTTCTTCATGAATACATGAATGGCAACAAGAGCCGATTACTTGCTGAGCTGCGCTGTCATTTCGCCAATCGATGCGTAAGCTTTAACGGCTGCTCAAACCCACTTTCGGAACACAGTATCTGCTTCTGCTAGTCGGTGGCAGATGACGTGCCACTCACATGGGGTAGATTCGCATGCGTCCACACCACTTGATCCTACAGGCTGTGTAGCAGAACGTGTTGTTGTGAATTGCTGCGCATGCCCAATTACAAATAGCAGTAGGAAAACAATGTTTTACAGCTTTGCTTTCACGGCCAATCCTAGATAGCCATTATAATTTGGTCTTCATTGCGATTCCAACCATATGGGTTGTGCATCGCTCAGTTGTCCCATTCCTGTTTTTTCATTCATACTAAGATGCCCATGGTCTTACTAATGTGAAATTGCTGCCCCGAGGCAAAGCCTAGATGGCCGTGGAGTGAAATGACTTATGGGAAAATGACTTGGGTTTCAATGAGTAGCATAGTTACACTACCTATTCTGGCCACCATCCTCAGTGTACCTTTACATGTAACTTCAAATTTCTCTTTCTGACCCCCCCCCCCCCGCCTCTCTCTCTTTAAAAAAAAAATTCTGAAATGCCTTATACCTGATTCTCCTCCTGGGTCCTCACCCCCATCCAATGTCTTGTCCTTTCTCACTTGCCAGTCGGTGCATCAGATGGAGAGAGAGAGAGAGAGAGAGAGAGAGAGAGAGAGAGAGAGAGAGAGAGAGAGAGAGAGAGAGAGAGAGGTGCCTTGAAGTGAGGCTGTAGTGTCTGTCATCTCTGACGCTGGTGAATGTGACGTCTATGATGGCCTCAGGCCTGGCATTCTGGTGAATGTGAATAGTGACTGGAAGATTGTTCTCAGTGTGTATGTGTGTGGGGGTGTCTGTGTGGGCTGGAGCAACAGAGCTGACTGGCTTTTGGAGAGGAGATACTTGCAAATGGGTTGTAATCCGCCCTTATGCTGTGTTTTTCTGCTACAGGGATGTACGCACTATATGTGTGCCTGTGTGTGGTCGTGCACAAGTTGAAGCAAGGTAAGTATGTAAGTAAATTTAGCCCATAAGGACAATGACTTGCAAAGTGGATGTGATGCATGTGTGTGAGTGTGCTGCACGTTGTGTGTGTTGGTGTGGGCATATGGTTGGGAGCCAGTCACTGTGTGGTGCAGTTTGTCATCTGATATTGTTCTTCAGGTTGACGTGTGTGGGTGGGTGAATCAGTCAGTTAGCTGGATGTAGTCTGTTTTGTGGCCTGTTTTGACATGGTCTAGGGATCAAAAGTGACATTGGTCAAGTGTGTGTGTGTGTGTGTGTGTGTGTGTGTGTGTGCGTGCGCGCGTGTGCGCGTGTGCCTGTTATCTCCTCTCTTTGTCTGTCTCTGTCTCTAAGCATAAAAAAGTAAGTTGCCCTGCTGCCTTAAGTTTTCAAGTTAACTCAACTTGAGAAAGCCTCGAGTTGAATTGCCTTGAGTTGAGTTTACTTACAAACATAAGGCAGCAGGCAACTGTCTTGCAATGTTTTCCAGTGTATCCACACAATGCAACACACTGAACAAAGCGCAGCCCAACACAGCACAGCAGCATGTGTATAACACAACACACTGAATACACTCAACTACATCGGCAGCGTCTCCACACTCCACTTTGAAAGTGGTTGCCTTATCTGTGACCCAGAAGTGACTCCATTGAGTCTGAAGTGAGTTGGTCGTAATGCTAATTAGCATTCATTGGCTGTTGCAGCTCCAGCACGGGACATTAAACAGAGGAATAATCAAGACTTGAACTAAGGAGGGCGGCAGGGCAACAGCACAGGCACGCATGTCATCACAGTGTTTTGCCAGACATATGGCACAGACAGCTCTATTTCAAGCCTGTGTTTGCCTTTCTAGTGTGTGTGTGTGTGTGTGAGAGAGAGAGAGAGAGAGAGAGAGAGAGAGAGAGAGAGAGAGAGAGAGGGAGAGAGAGAGAGAGAGAAGAGAGAGAGAGAGAGAGAGAGAGAGAGAGAGAGAGAGAGAGAGAGAGAGAGAGAGAGAGAGAGAGTGTGTGTGTGTGTGTGTGAGTGTTGCTCATGGGTGTATGTACGGTACATGATTACAGCATTGATTTGTGTTGAGGGCGTGGATTATGGATTTACGGACATCTAGAAGATACAGTACTTTACTGCACTAGAAGATTTAAAGACAAACATAAAATGCAAACCTGATGAAAATACGGCAGTACATGCCGTGTTTGTGTGTGTGTATCTGCATCATTCCAAGAATGGCACAGCATTTCCTCTTTTTCATCTCTTCTTTCTTCATCTTTTCTTCCCTCAACCATTACTTGACATGAGCTGAGTGAGGGTCGCCATGGGACACATACAGATATATATTTCAGGGAAGCTTGACAAGCCTATCAGCAGCGAGCAGCTAATTCACTTTGCGGCTCAATGTATTAATTGAAATGGGGCCTTGCAGACGACCTGCGGTGTAAATTAGGTTGTACGGATAGAAGAGGAGACAGGCGGCCTGACCTACTGCACGTGGGATGGCCTTACTGTGCCTGCAGCCCTTTCAGGGAATTTATGGCTTCCTCACATGCATCTTACATGCATTTTACCTTTCATTTCAGAGACTGAGACGGAGATTGAGAGCCAGGCCTTCTCTATCAATACTAGTGTGTAGGGGCTCACCAATGTGCTTTTGGAAGAATAGCCAAAAATTCCTGAACACACTCCTTGACCTTGTGGACAGCCCTCGAAGATGAGTTGAAGCTGTAATAGTTGCAAGTCTGTCTTTGTCCATCCCTTTCTCATCTCTTTTTTTCTCTCTCTGTCCATCTATTTTTCTCTGTCTCACTCTTTCTTACACTTCTATCTGTTCATCTGTGTAATGCTAAATTGCTCTGCAGCTATTCCAGTGAGTTTACTATAATCATCCTAACATAATAGGCCTACAGCTGTGCGTATCTAAACAATGATGCAAAATGAAAACAATTTGTCGAAATGAAGAATTCTCTTTCATTTTCTATTTCATACAGACACAAACACATGCACACACCCTTCTCACTCACTAGCCTCCGCACTGGTGCACTACAAATATTAACCGATTGGCAATCACCCACATACTCATAACCCGAGTGCATCCCACCCCTCTCCCTACATCTCCATCCATGGCTTACGTGCCCTTGAGCAAGGCATGTAACCCCACATTGCTTCAAGGACTGTCACCAGTATGCACTTTGGATTTAAAGAGCATGGATTTAAAGAGTATAACTATAAACCGTGGTAAAACCATGGTTCGTTTTCAGAGTAAAAACCATGGTTAATTTTCGTCAGGGTAAACCATAGTCAAACCATCACTGAACCACAGTCATAAACCATGCTCAAAAAACATGAAAACCTTGATTTAACATGGCAATTTTTTGTAAGGTTGCACACAGACACACACACACACACACAGACACAGACACAGACACAGACACACACACAGACACAGACACACACACACACACACACACACACCACACGCACACTCACACACCACACACACACACACACACACACACACACACACACACACACACACACACACACACACACACACACACACACATGTACAGATACAGGTGCTCACACACACATACATACATACATACACACACACACACACACACTCACACATACAGGTACACACACACGTACAGATACAGGTGCTCACACACACACACACACACACACACACACACGCGCAGCCACTATCCGACATCTTAATGAGTCAGTGTCCCCTGTGGTCAGTGTGCTCCTGACCAAGAACCACAACTATGAGGGAGAGAGAGAGATAAAGAGAGAGAGAGAGAGCGAGGGAGAGAGAGCGAGGGAGAGCGTGAGTGAGTCTTTGGTGGGAGACAGAGAGAGGGATATATGCAGAGAGAGGGAGGAGGAACATGGGTCGTTGGTTAAGACCAATGGGAGAGAGTGAGTGTGTGTAGCCCTGGTGCCAGGCTGATGGCAGGGAGCATATATGCATATCTCACATGGCACTGGCACTGGTACTAGCACAGGCGCTGGCACAGCGCAGCACCAGACACGGCCCAGTGCCGGCACTGCACCCCACATATCCACAAACAAGAACCACATACTGTATCTCATCTGGCACGGTAGTCACTCAGTGCAGCACCTCCATTGCATCTCCATGCACCAGAGCCACATATCTCCAACAGCCCTCCACAGCACAGCACAGCACAGCACAGCCCTCCACAGCACAGCACAGCACAGCACAGCACAGCACAGCACAGCACAGCACAGCACAGCACAGCACAGCACAGCACAGCACAGCACAGCACAGCACCACACACAGCCGGCAGTGAGTGCAGGCACAGCACCTCTATCTCCGCAGATAAATAAAACAGAGAAAGGTAGAGGTCTGGTCCCTATCATCCTAACTCATTAATGCTGCTGCCGAGAGAGAGAGAGAGAGAGAGAGAGAGAGAGAGAGAGAGAGAGAGAGAGAGAGAGAGAGAGAGAGAGAGAGAGAGAGAGAGAGAGAGAGCTAGTGAAGTTGTCCTAACTAACTCATTAGCCATGTCTACAGAGGGAAGGAAATGGCATAAAAGGTTGAAATGGGAGTCTAACCCAAATGCCACGACAACACTGGGTGCGCCACTATGTCAAAGATAATACTGTAATTACCTTCCGCTGTGGTCATTAAAATTGGTGACACCCGTTTGGATAGTGTGTGATATGTAGGCCTACTGTATAGAGTATTTATTTCGTTATTTATGCAATATAGGCTACTATATGTCTTAGAGAAACCTGACTGAGGTAAGTACATGCATTCTGTGGACCTGTAACCATTCAGAGTGTAGTCTGTTCCGTATCTAGCCCAAATAGTTATAGAACACCTGCCATAGGAGGCTGGATATCTTGAAAACGTTACCTGAAGTTCAACCAAAACAAACTTTTATATGATGCTGTCCTCCTACAAGGACAACATGAGAAGACTCGCGGCATGGTGGAAAACGGCAAAGCTGAAATTGAATTGTTTTGCTTTTGATTTCAAGCTGTGAGCAGCCAGATGAGTTTGTAGACGGTGAAAAGAATGATTTCTAGAATACCACACAAATGTAAAACATCATTGTAGCACAAGTGCGACTCTTAACCTTAGATGGAGAGAAAAGATGAGAAACCGAAGGTTTTGGGTGAAGTAGACAAAGGATGAGAGGCTGAGGGTTTGGATGAAAGAGATCACAGAAAGTTATAGAAGTGGAAAAAACAGACAGAGTTGTGTTTTTTCTCAAAGCTACAAGGCAGAAGTGAATCCTTTAAGAGCAGACTCAGTGACCACAACTTATCAGAAGAAATCAAGCAACCAAGGAGAAGTGGAGAAGGGAGAGTGGATGGGAATCTTATCTCTTCCAGAGACATGTGTCAGGGGCAAGTCCTGTAAGTGTAGCCCCAGTGACTACAGCTTAACAGGGGGAACAGCAGAGGCTGGCACCGGACATCTCCCTGCACAGAGAACAAAGACTCTGTGGTCATTGTCAAGCAGGGAAGGGTGAAAGAGTGGAACATTTCTGTCTTTTGAACAACCTTTTGACATTTTAAAGAATACAAAATAGACCAAGCTGCAAAAAACAAGGGGAAAACCCCATATACGTAACTTGGAGAAGGCCCTTACTTGTATGATATAAACAATAATGAAAAAAGAAAAACAGCAACAGCAGAGAGAGAGAGAGAGAGAGAGAGAGAATGCAGGGCAAAAAAAATCTGAGAACAATCCAGTAAGAGATGGGAGGATGAAGGGAAGACAGAGAGAATGGAGATGGTATTCAGGGAGCTTCCAGAAAGAGAGCAATAGTAAAACCTCAGAGGATGAATAAAAACAGAGTGTGAAACAGAAAGAGAGAGATAGGTATTAGGAGAAAGAGATGCAAAGCCCAGACTGTGGAACAAGAGGAGAGACAGAGATCAAGTGATTGGAGTGAGAGAAAGCAAGATGAAAATACAATGTAGGACTGTGAAGGAGACACACACACAGGAGGGAGGGAGGAAAAGCGTGATTCTTTGGTGAAAGACAGATAGAGGGGGCCAGGGATATGCAGAGAGAGGGAGGAAGAGATTCATTGGGGGAAGACAAATGGTAGAGGGTGAGTGTGTGTAGCCCTGGTGCCAGGCTGATGGCGGGGTGCATAGATGCATATCTTACATTGGTGCTATGCTGAGTGACTACTGTGCCAGATGAGAGATGTGGTTTTGATCTGTAGAGATGTGGGGTGCAGTGCCGACACTGGGCCGTGTGTGGTGCTGCGCTGTGCCCATTGCCGGCACTGCACCCCACATCTGCACAGATCAGAGGCACATCTCTCATCTAACTCTGCAGTCGCTCATCTCTACGCACCAGAGCCACATATTTCCAACAGCCCGGCACTGGCACAGCACAGCACCACACACGGCCCAGTTGCGGCATGCACCCCACATCTCCACAGATAAGAACTGCATATCTCATCCAACCCTGCAGTTGCTCAGTATAGCACCATGCATCTGAATGCACCAGAGCCACATAGCTCATACAGCCCCCTCTCAAGTCAAGTCAAGTCTTCTGGTATAGTTATTGAAATTGGCCAGGAGTTGTGACAGTGCGAGACATGTATGCATGTATGGTATGTATTTATGTATTTCTTTTTATAAAAAAAAACAACAACATTTTAGTCTGGTTTGAAGTGCAGGTTATCTGAATATATAGATTAATCAAAGAAAATTATTCTGTTGACCTCTGAACAAAGGCTCATTATCTCACTAGGCCTATATGCAGTCGTCTCCGACTGCTAAAGGTATATCCCCAAAAAACCTGATGTTTCCAGTTCCCCATCATTCCCACCACTCCCGTTCGCCTAATTAAACTGATATATTACATTACATAGATCAGTGCCATGCATAGCTTCAAACCAAACAAAGCTAGAAAAAATGGGGCAAATCCATCCATCCAGTCAGAAGTTATGGGTCAAATAAAAAATTGTCCATCTTGAATTCAGCCATCTTGAAAATTCATCCATCCGTTCAAAAGTTATGAAAGACCTTGTGCGGTAGCGGACGTGGATGCAATGGATGTGGCGGCGGACGCGGTGGCGGCACACACAAAACCATGACATCCCGATGCTCCACGTTTCAGGGATATACGTGTACATAATTACAAAGCACCTCTGGTGTGGGTATAGACCATTTGAAACAGACACCTGAGGTTATAGAAAAAGACACTTTTATAAAGTCTGTTGTCATCCTACATCAGCATTGTGAAAACTGCAAAGCTGAAATGAAATTGTTTTGCTTCATGCTGTGTGCTGCCAGAGTATTCTGTGTGCTAAAAGCAAAAGAGTATGATTTCTAGTGTGAAATGTGACAAAAAAATATTCAGCGTAGCACCAGAGGAATTTATAATCTATAATTAGAGAAATAAATATAGAATGAATGAATGAATGAATGAATGAATGAATGAATGAATGAATGAATGAATGAATGAATGAATGAATGAATGAATGAATGAGAGAAAGAATGAGAGACAGGGCGTGGAAGAATGAGAAAGTTAAACAAGTGTAAAAGGAAAATATATCTCGTGACTTTTATGACTTATTTTCTTGCTTTTCTGTCAGTTATGAGGCAGAAGCATGTCTTTTAACATCAGGCACAGTGACTTAGCCGAGGGTGTCAAATAACCAATGAGAAGTGATTTAAAGACGTTTTGACTTTTCATGCCAGTAAAATAGCAAGATGGACAGACAAAGAGAGGATATGAAAGAGAGGCTTGGTGGGTCACCTCTATCAGAGATACCAGGCAGAGGAAAGTCCTCATCCTCAACAATCCTGTTCTGGGTGACGTAATAGTAACATAGCACGCTTATCTCGAGCCTTAGCGACCAGTTGACGAGCTATAGTGACCAGCTTAGCGACGCTGTTGGAATGGTGTTTAACAGCTGATTTGAACGCGATTGTTGCATCGCCCGGAACTTCTTCCCTGCCCGGAACAGATTCCCTGTGACAACCCCATAAGCTGGCACAGGACCATGTGCCTCCAGAGATAACAGACTCTGGTCACTGTCAGCCAGGGAGGCATGGGATAGGGTAACACTGCCTTCTGTTGAAAAATACCCAACAATTTTAAAGCAGACAAGATGTGGCCTGCAAATATCAAAGCAACTATGAAAATGACCATATTGCATAGATAAGGCCATAGGCCTACTGTATCAGGACATATTCACTCTTAAACACAAACACACTGTATCGAAGGGGAGTAGAGTTGCCCAGCTGGGACTCGAAACCCAGACCTTCTGGGGTAGTAAACTGGGGCTCTGACCGCTACACAAAAGAGCCAGGCTCGTTGGCGCGATAGTCAGAACACACTCAGAACCCTAGTGTGTGTGTGTGTGTGTGTGTGTGCGTGCGTGCGTGCGTGTGTGTGTGTGTGTGTGTGTGTGTGTGTGTGTGTGTGTGTGTGTGTGTGTGTGTGTGTGTGTGTGTGTGTGTGTGTGTGTGAGTGTGAGTGTGTGTGTGTGTGTGTGAGAGAGAGAGAGAGAGAGAGTGTGTCCGTGTGTGTGTCTCTGTGTGTCTCCATGTTGAAGTTGAGCTATAAAACCTATGCTTACTGATATGATAATGCTGTGTTGATGTTCATGTACTTACAGCATGATGATTGGCCTGCACCCCTGACTTTTGCTGTCCATCTGAGTCCCACACTACGTGAGGCGTGTGTGAATGTCCTGGAGCAAACAACAATCCAACAGTCCTCTTCAATGTCCTGCTGCTAAATGAGTGTCTGTATACTCAGGCGAGGTTTTAGAACCATCTCCAAGAACACGTCATAATGACATCACAGACAAGTGACCCTATTGGAATAGAGTGGCAGACTAACATACGTATCTGTTCAAGAGACTATCACCCTAAGGTGAATCCGGCTTGAATCCTTTTCTGAGCTTATACCACTTGGTAGTATAAAGGTGTAGGAGCTCTGGAACATTGTCTCTCCCTGTCTCTCTGTCTCTTTGTCTCCCTCCCCCCACCCCTCTCTCTCTCTGTCTCGCTGTCTGTCTGTGTGTGTGTGTGTATGTGTGTGTGTGCGTGCGTGCGTGCGTGCGTGCGTGCGTGCGCATGTGTGTGTGTGCGTGTGTGCGCGCGCGTGTGTGTCTTCATGTTGAAGTTGAGCTATAAAACATATGCTTACTGATATGATAATGCTGTGTTGATGTTCATGTAGGCCTACTTACAGCGTGATGATTGGCCTGCACCCCTGACTTTTGCTGTCCATCTGAGTCCCACACTATGTGAGGTGTGTGTGAATGTCCTGGAAGAAACAATAATCCAACTGTCCTCTTCAAAGTCCTGCTGCTAAATGAGTGTCTGTATACTCAGTTGAGGTTTTAGAACCCAAGGACACAATATAATACAGTTCTTATGACATCACAGACGAGTGACCCCCATTGGAATAGAGTGGCAGACTAACATCAAGAGACTATCACCCTAAGGTGAATCTGGCTTGAATCCTTTGCTGAGCCTATACCATTTGAAAGGTAGTGGAACTTGAAGGCTCTGGAACTCACACACACAATCTACAAGTTGGCACACCCACTATGCAAAGATTGGTGTCAGGAAGGATTTACGTAAAATGAAGAGACAGCCTCATTAAACTAGGGCTTCAAAGGAGCCTTTTCTTTAGACAGGCAAGAATGGATGGATAACTTGTTTGCTTGAGGGATGTGCACTTTCAGCAGTAAAATAGCAAAACAATGTCAGGAATGAAAAATGCTCTTCAGCTCTTCAGTCACTGTGAAGGAGAAGATGAGCTTGTTTGTCCAAGCATCCATATGGGTGTGTGTGAGAGATCTCTTACCCTTTCCCTTTCACCTTTCGTCGTGACTTCCCCTATTGCCTGACTCTTTGTCCCAATTTATTCTCCCCTCTTCTCCACACCATCTATCTTCCCATTCCCTTTCTCTTCTCATCCCATCCATTCATCCATCCATCCATCCATACTTTCATCATGCTGTTTTCTCTCTCTCTCTCTCTCTCTCTCTCTCTCTCTCTCTCTCTCTCTCTCTCTCTCTCTCTCTCTCTCTCTCTCTCTCTCTCTCTCTCTCTCTCTCTCTCTCTTAATAGCGTTCCTGTTCACATTTTCCATGCTTGTGTAACGGAGGTGTTCCTGCGCAGTTCACCGCTCGGGGCTCGAACCCGCCACCTACCAATCAACGTTCCAGTTCGGGCATGGGAGGCGATACCGTTGAGCTAAAGCACTAGTCCGATAGCTCAGCACTACCGATACTGTATGAGGCTTTGAGAGGGAGGTTCATCAACGTTCCACAACACACTCTGCTAGTAGGCCTACGATACACTCATCCCCCCAGACCTCTCCCCCATCCGGGTCACGGCACCAGTGTAGTAACTGAAGTGTTCCTGCGCAGTCCGCCACTTTGGGCTCAAACCTACCACCTACCAGTCAGTGCTCCAGTTTGGGTATGGGAGGCACAGTTCGATACCGCTGAGCTAAAGGACCAGTCCGATAGCTGAGTGCTACCAACACTATGAGGCTTCGTTTGGGAGGTTTGCTAACGTTCCACGTCACACCCTGCTGGTTGGCCTGTGCTACACTTACCCTTGTCCTTGCCCCCTCCCTCCTCCTCTCCTCCCTCATCTCTCCATGTTGACTCATTTCTCTCTCCTGTCTCTAATCCCTCCATCTCTCTTTTCTCCTGTCACCATCATTCATTTTCCCCTCATCTGTGGTATATTCCTCTCTCCCTCTATGCTCCTCTTCCTCTATCTCCTTTCGGCTGTCTGTAGGGCTTTCCAGCTCAGTACACATATCCATTTACATACACTCCTGCATGCCAATTCAAAGTCGGAATGAAAACTCAGCTCACTGGCATGATCAGGACATTTAATATAAGGGTTGTACACAAAATCTCTCTCTCTCTCTCTCTCTCTCTCTCTCTCTCTCTCTCTCTCTCTCTCTCTCTCTCTCAGCACAGGGCCCCCACTACTTAATCACTCAGTCGGAAAACAAGCTGTTACACACATTAGGAGGGAAAGGCGGGAGAGGAAAAAGGCTACACAAGCGAGAAAAAACACCAACAAATTTATCACCGTCAAACGATGCTTGGAATTAATTTTAATACCAATGGCTATAGACAGAAACATTGTCTGTGCGCACGTGTGTACAGATTCATACATACACACTACACACACACATATATATAATGGTTATATTCTTGGCTAGGTTTCTACTGTGGAAGATTTTCTGGTGCTGTATACACCGTATGAGTATGAGTAAACATGGTTATATTCCGCAGTGAGAGATGATGAGAGATGGTCCTCATTGCTCACTCACTGGCAGGAAGAAGGCACAGTATTCTCATACACACATAAACACACATACTGTGTACAGCATCTACACAGATACACACACATAGAGGCCCTCACACACACACACCAGGACACAATCCAGCGCGCGCACACACACACACACACACACACACACACACACACACACACACACACACACACACACACACACACACACACACACACACACACACACACACACACACACACACGCACGCACACACACACAC
>NC_085860.1:4829585-4842085 GCF_034702125.1 Engraulis encrasicolus
TGTGTGTGTGTGTGTGTGTGTGTGTGTGTGTGTGTGTGTGCGTGTGTGTATTTGTGTGCGTGAGCGTGTGTATTTGTGTGCGTGTGAGAGAGAGGACAAGCATGGCAAAGTTGTTCTGCTTCACTTCAGATGACATTTAACTGTATCTTCATTTAATAAGTGTGTGTCTGAGTGAGTCTTAAGATTGCTTGCGTGTGTGTGTGCGTTTGAGTGAAACACGGTGTGTGTCTGTGCGTGCATGTGTTTGTATATGTGTACATGTCACAGTGTTATGTTTGCCTGATCGTGTGTGTATCTGTCTGAATAAACGTGTGCTTGTGTGTGAGTGTGTATGCGTGTGTGTGTGTGTGTGTGTGTGTGTGTGTGTCCATGAGCTTGCACGTGCAGGGGAGTGTACCAAGGGAATGAAGAGGTCAGTTGTCCCGGGCCCATGGAACTGGGGATTAGGCCAAAAATGAGCCCCCTTTATTGTTGTATGTATTCGGTGAGGGGGGGTCTTTCAGATGACTTTGTCCTGGGCCCGACCACTGCTGTCAGCGGTGCTGTGTGTGTGTGTGTGTGTGTGTGTGTGTGTGTGTGTGTGTGTGTGTGTGTGTGTGTGTGTGTGTGTGTGTGTGTGTGTGTGTGTGTGTGTCTTATCATAATACAAGGCTGTTCTACTTCATTTCATATGAAATCTGATGATATTACGGGGAGGTGTATGTGTGCTTGTGTGTGTGTGTGTGTGTGTGTGTGTTTGTGCGCCTCGGTGTGTATGTGTGTACGGGTGTGTAAACTTGTGTGTGGTAGGCCTATACATTTCATAATGCAAGACTGTTCTACTTCATTGCAGGTGAAGCTTAAATGTAGTAAAAAATGAATGTGTGTGCTAAGCTTGTGAGTATATGTCTGTGAGTACTGATCTACTATATCTGAGATTAAACGTGTGTGTGTGTGTGTGTGTGTGTGTGTGTGTGTGTGTGTGTGTGTGTGTGTGTGTGTGTGTGTGTGTGTGTGTGTGTGTGTGTGTGTGTGTGTGTCTTCAGGACTCAGGAGGCGGTGTTCCTATAATCATTGCATCACCTTTCAGCCTTCTGCAGCAACATCAGTATGTATATGCAGAACAAGGTATAATTTACTAATTAGATGACTCATAAGTAGCCTAGCAGTGGGAAGCACAATGTTCAGGAATCACGCACGCACGCACGCACACACACACACACGCACACACACACATCCCTCACTTCAGTTAGTCAGCTCAGATAGCTCAGCTGCCTGAATAGAACTGCTAGATGCCAGGAGATTGAGAGAGAGAGAGAGAGAGAGAGAGAGAGAAAGAGAGAGAGAGAGAGAGTCCCAATTATCTTAAACAATGCAACAATGCAGTAGAAGACTCCCCCTCTGCCTTTTCAGTATGCCAATTTTATTATTTGAGTTGTTTGGGTATTTACAAGTGATTTACCGTCAACGCTGCATACAATACATCAGTAGCATATTTTTGTGGAAGCAAATGCATTTTTATTGTTTTTCCTGATGCATTTTACAATTTCTTTCATGATGGGATCTCTGCATCACTCCAATTGTCTTCCTTCCTTTCTCCCCAAAGAGGCTGTATTGATTTTCAGATTTTGAGCTGAGACGTGTCTATGTGAGTTTCATTACGGCATCAAAAGCCAGTGTGAGAGAGACTCTCTGTGGGTGTATATTTGTAAAAGCTGAAACATATCTCTTATGATTTCATCATTGAGCACACGCAAGTTTAAAAAAAAAGGTTTGTATTGTGTGTGTGTCCGTGTACGTGCGTGTGTGTTTGCATGTGCAGGAGGGTCATGTGGGTGTTTGCGGCTGACTATCACCACTGAAAGTGGAAGAGAAATGTTAGCAATGTTAGTAATTGTCATACAATGTACATTACATTAATTGTTAACAAACATCACGGCAAGTGAATGCTCTGTTGTTTGTGAAAATGTACTCTTAACTAGCCTTGATAATTATGTAACAGATTTGTATGAGATCGAATAAGAGAGTGAATGTATTTTATCCCCTCAGGGCTTTCCGTAGGTGTGTGTACATGTATCAACTCTCGTGCCCATTTGTCTCTCTCTCTCACTTCTGGATGAAGAAAAGCAGATCTGAAGTTTCTCCCTCTGAATCCAGTGTCTAGTCATTAAATATATTATTATGACAAAGTGCCAACGCTCGGTTACAATTAGCTCAGCTGGGAGGAATGGACACCCATCATGAAGTTACTGTTTTATTTATTTTACTAGTTTGACTTATCCGCACAAAGAAACAAGAGCTGACCTTTAGGTGTTGTGTTGTCCCACTTCTAAGCATGCCAAATGCAAAGCAATGCCAATTCCCGTGTTGATATACGATAGGCTACTGCATAAGAGAAAAACTAATATGGTAAGCTTTGCTTTCTCTTTGTGTAATATGTGCTATATTGACCAAAGTTCGCCTTTTTATGGAGAGGAGACCACATCCCCAAGTCCAGTCTTACTGTATATTCTCAATGCAGTGCAATGATTTTATGGGATTTCAATAAACTTGGACACACTGCCGGGAAAGCTTTATATCATTACAGAACAGCACCTAAAATTGCAAGTAGGTCTATAACCCACAGAAGAAATATGAAATGGTTTTATTCAGCAAATGTGTCAGGCCGATTGATTTGACAAGCAACCTCAAAGCATATAGCAAACATTAATGTGGCCCTCCATCACAAACAACTGGAAACTATTATTTAGTCTACTTCAAGCTCCTCACACAACCTACAAAAGGACTAACAAAGGAGGACAAGGACAAAGGACAAGAGACATACATTTATCTAAGCCTCTGATGTTCTCCAATTAGTGTTTCTGTTGAGCTATTTGCTGTGTGGAGTAATCAATAATTAGACATTGCTCTCCCTCATCCTTCTCCATGACTGACCCTGACCATGGCACCGCCCCTCCGCACAGCTCCCTTGCGTGTCCATTGGGGGCTGCCCCCTTGCACAGGTGAGGCGTAAATGCAATTTTATGGTTTGCACTTATGTGCCCTGTGGAGTGCTGTGTCACAATGACAATGGGATTTGGGCTTTCGATTTTACTTGCAATTCACTGTCATTCAGTGCTTTCATTTCCCAGAGTTGACGTCGGAAAAGGCAACATGATCTTATGAGCAGAGCTGGCGATGCTGACTTTGGTGATGATGTAATCCTGTTCAGCTTCTTTTTTTATAAAGCACTGGCTAAGTTGAGGCCTCTCCACTCCAAAGCCCACGTCATGTACTCGATATGAGCACAGCACTTCACACTGATAATGTTATAAATACATCACTCGCCTTATGGAGGTCAGATCAGCTCTTTATGTTGATATACGAACAAAACCCACACATGGAATTACTCCTTGCAGCCATATACTGTAAGTGGCAAACTGCTGACGGACTGTCTGGCCTTGGTGCTCCAAGCTGGTTCTTTATTTCGCCATCTGTGAATAGGCCGGTCCATCAATGACTACTTCTCAGAAAAGAAGAAAAAGGATTTTTTTCCTCCAAGTTTTCCACAGCGCCCTTTGATCGAATAGGCGGCAAGCTCACTCTGAGCCTTCCTAAATCTAGCATCCTTTGTTCCCCACTGACAGCTATCAGCCTGCTTGGCCTTTCGAATGACATCCACCCTCGTTGCTGAAGACAGAACAGTTCTCTCAACTGCACAATTTTTTATAGATACAGTTCTGCAGCATTGCTAAACATGGCTGAAGTCAAAACAGAAAATGAATATGTGTAGCAATCACACCTTTTGGTAGCCAGACATAGCCTATTAGAATGTGCAATTATTTGGGACCAGGAGCTCATCAAACTCACCGTTGGTTTCTGTAATTTTTTCACTGTTTATTGCAGTTCAATTACAGTTTATTTGTTTGGACCATGTGATGTTGCTGTGCTCATGCCTATTGGTTTTGCTATGGGGTAGAATCTGTCAAAGGTCCATTGCCTTGGCAGCCACCACTGCCCAAAAGTGTGCCTTAAAATGGTTTTAACACACACAAAAGTGTCAAGAAATATTGACCGTCCATTGCCCAGCATTTCTGCAAGCATTTCCGGTGTGTCACTGAAGCCAAATTGAGTCGAGTGGATTACTATGCATAATTAAAACAGAGGCTCTGGCAGTGCATGAGACAAAGCAGTTTATTTGTGGGCGATGCACTAGCAATTCACAAGTTTGTTGCAGCAAAGCGAGATGGAGCGAGAAGGAATCAAAGGCAGAATGTCAGCTGCATCCGTTGGTGTTGTTTAGGTGTTTTTGTCAAGATTGTTCCGTCAATGGGATCCAGAGTAGTTGATGTGTAAGTCCTGTTGTTCACTCCGCTTCCATGAATAATTTCCCAGTGCAATATAAAGACTCTTGAACTGGGTGAAACTGTGTTAAAAGAAGTCTATCTGAAGTAAGGCTGGTTTCTGATTAATATGCCAATATACTGTAATGTGTTTAGCAGGGTAATAGCGTTGGGTGGTATATGTCTAGCGCAATCAAATTTCTTTTCAAAGGGATGGGGTTTTGCAGGAGAGGGAGAGAGGGAGAGAGTCACACAGCTTTTCACTATGTTTGTCTGTGTGTTGAGAAAGAGAGAGAATGTGTTTGTGAATGTGTGCCAATGTGCATATAGTATGTATATCGTTGGTGGTGGAGGGTTCTGGTCTGCATGTGTGTTCATGGATGTGTGAGGAGTGTGGAAGGCTCTGGGGAAGCAGGAGGGCTCTGGCCTGGGCGGATTAAATGAGTCACCAGGGCACCACTGGCGGACTGTATAATGTCATGAAAGGTCACGGTGCCCCGACTCTGACGGCCTGTGTGGCAGAGATTGGTGCCCTCCCTGCCATGCCGAGGGAATGGTTCGACCTTTGAAAAGCTAAGCTGTGTGGTCAGGTAGGGTACATTGAAATTGCCTATATACTACTAAATGTGATAAGGACTATATCCAATAAGGCTGGTCACAGAGTCAATATGTTTGGAACTCCAGGCAGGGCATGAGGCTGCAAGTAATTTGTTCAAATGAAGATGAATGGAGCTCCAGCTCAGATGGTCCCTCCGGACACACAATACAAATACAGTGTTAATACAACACGTAAAGTACTCTGGGACCAAATAGAATCTAGAAGACGCTAAATCACCTCCCTCTGGGCACTTTTCCACATACAACCCGGCCGTGTCATGCTGTGTCGTGTCGAGCTGAGTGGTGTTGTTAAGTCAGCCTGGTTTGTGTTTCCATTATAAACTGTGTGAATGGTTGGAGCTAAGTTTTTGGCGTTGTCACGTAGCATTACTTCACGTAGGCTAGTTGACAAACGTAAGGCCAACCAATATCTGTTTTGTCAAAGTAGGCTACATAGTTTGAGTGAGATCCTATATTTCGATGCTAAATTATTGATTTCTTTAAATTGCTAAATTATTGATTAATTAAGAACCACTAAACCTATTTTACGAGCTTCCGACTACAGTTTGAGCAAAGAAAGTAGATCTAACCAAGAAGCGTCATTTTGTTTCTTTTCCGGTATCCACTTTATGTCGGGTGAACGCCCCTTTAGGAGACCTTCGGTTAGGAGACCTTCAGAGTCCTGAGGTTGAGAATCAATTAAGTCCCCTTAGCGCTGTAGATGGCGGTAGTGCACGTCTTGCGCAAACACCTCAAAAAGAGAAGAAGAAGTAGGGGACAACGCCCCCTTAGGAGACCCAACTTGAGCACACGCTTTTGCATTGAGTGGGCGTGTTTTGCGTTATCTTGGTTTGATTCAGTATTTTTGGTTTGAAGACGATTCAAGTGACCATGATGCCACGCGTATGTAGGACCGGATTAAGATGGCCCGGGGCCCCAAGGCTACAGTTTTCTGTGGGGCCCCTCGGAGGACAAATTTTGTGAAAAAATGACATAGACAGTTTCATAAAGCCAAGCTAGAAATTAAGGATAACATGTCTTCCAACTGTACTCAACATCACAGATGAATTTTCTAATATTGCATTTTGTCACAATTCTGTAATTTTTCACTTTTGGCCAATCAGGGGCTCCCTGGCAGGTGGGGGCCCCTAGGCTGCAGCCATATCCAGCCTGTGCATTAATCCGGCCCTGCGCGTATGACAGGTAGTGGCGTCCCTATAAAAAACCCTGAAAGCACAAAAGATTATCATCATATGTTTCATTATGGAGAAACGTGCATGCAAGCAGAACTTTGTTCTGGACGACTATGATAGACGAAGTGGCGCGCCATAAAGCAACATTGTTCAGCTGACCCGCAGACCCCGGCCGTGTGCCAGGCCTCACTCTACCATGCAGTCTTAATTCACTTGGTCACTGCAACAGACGGTGAAATGCACCCGCAGCCAGGACCTACATCAAGAGAAGCTGCAGGTGGTGCATGATATCCGGGGCATCTTTTTTAATACTTGTAGGGATTTTCATGCCTTTATTTCTGACTGTGGAGGAGAGACAGGAAATGAGTGGGGAGAGAGGGTAACACTTAGCATTAACTACTAATTAACTCCTATTGGGAAACGCGGACCTGGCTATTGCAATACTAGGCTATATCACAAGTAAGATATACGTCCAGGAAACCTCTATTCATTTTCTTGTAGGGGAGGTCGTTCAATTTAAATTATGATCTTAAGTTGATAAAAGTTGCATCTGGTATTAAGATGGAGAATCTGTAAACAAACAAGCTTCCATTTGTCTGATTATATGTCTGGCTGTCTCTCCCTGTTCTGTGGTTGGGAACCCAAACTCAGGGGAAGAATTCAGCCAGGGTTTCCATACATCTCCTTCCATATCTGTATCTGTCCTTCATATTGGAACGAGTGAACAAGTTAGCATTGGAATCCCATGCTCATGTCCTACAGTAGGCCTATAGGAATTCTCGCTGTTTGGCCTTTGACTCGATTATGCTAAAGAGCTTACTTGCAGCTGGTATGCCTTTAATTTAATTATCTAATGCTGCATGCACAGCTGTAAAGAAAGATTTACTTTCCCTCAAATTTGGCTTCATGATTTTATTTGGATAAGTGACAAGCTGTTCTGTTCTTCTGTTAGTTAAGTTTGCTTGCATTAACAGCTGCTGTTCAATGTTTGGAAATGAAGTATGTCTTGGATGGGAACAGACATCTTTCCACAACAGAGTGTTTTTGTGATAATTGGCGGCATGTGAAATTGGGAGAAGGGCCAGACTTAAGAGAACTGGTCGTTTGTCTAAAATGACAAAACATAATTGTAAATGGTGCTTTTCCCCCAAGACTGATCCTTCTTTTTAGAACTGGGCAAGCTTTGATTTTTGCTGTTGCAGGTAGCCTGAACCATTTCGTCGTTGATACAGTAAATGCGATCAATAAAGTTTAAACATCATTTGGTTGCTTGCTATCTGGTCCTTATTGCACATCATTGAAAGCCACGGAGGAGATGGAACAGATGTCTTTCCCTGCTATGCCTCTGCTTTTTTTAATGACATGACCTCAAGTGCTGTGTAGTTGCTTTCTCTCTGTGACAATGATTGGATTATGAAGTTTTTCTTTCTCACTGCAATGCACTCTGATGTTTTGTTTTTCTCACATCCTTGAGATTTTGCAAACTCTGCTGTCCAGCATAATGTTTCCAAGGCCCCTAGGGTAAAGTAGCTTATTACTACAGCTCTTCTTTTCCCATTTTCTGCACATCTGTTCTATGTCACCTCATAAAAATAATAATAATCGGTTATTTCTTCCACTTGCTGTAAGGGCAATCTGTCTTTCTTAATCCTGCAAGTGGCACCTAACGAATGCTATTTGTCTTGCCATGACAGTAGCCCATGCTGGCAACATGCTTAGTCATTTTCAATACTTGCTTCAACATTAATCAGAAAGCGTCATAGGGCCACATTACAATATTGGTATTAGTGGCATAGCATTAAAATTTCCGACATCAAAGCTAAATAAATATTACAAACACCACTGTGGCACGTGCTATGAACAGTACACACTTTTTGAGAAAGAAACACTTAAAAATTTTAGGCCTATATATGAACTTTATATATTTCCACATTATATTTTATACATAAATTAAAAAAAAATAATAGTTTTGCATGGTGTGATATGGATGTCCTTGAACTTCACTGTGATGACGATTGTTGTTCCAAAGTTCCTCTTTGCATTCTCAAACCATGGAACAAAGCAGAGATGGCAAAAGCCAGACGCAAAGATCTGTTCCCTCAAAGGCAAGAACTCATTTCAATTCAACTCTGAATGGCGCCTAATGAAGCAGAATCAGGTCAAGAAAAGATCAGGTCTTTCTTTCCTTCCAAGCCATTCATTATCAATGGACATGAAACGGGGTACTATGTGGTAAACACATCTTGCGATTGGAGTTGAGCTGTCAAACGCTTTGGTGTCGTAATGGTTTTAATATATGTGATCACATTTCATCAAATAGATATTTCAATTGCTATTCCGACATAGCACCCATTAAACAATACTTCTTTGTGCTTCGGGGAGCAAAGGCGCCTGCAAGGCTGCAGCGTTTCCATTTTAATTGTCACTTCAGATGGAAAAGCCCATTATTCAGCTGTTGTTCAGATAGGGGTGAACACGGCGATTGTAGTCTGGCTAGCCTATCCATGTCTGCCTAATTGCTAAATTAAATTGAAAGCTCTTTGATGTGCAGGGGTTGTGAAGTCACAGCGTGACACATGAAAGCAAACCTCCAAAATGTCAGACATCAAACCCAACCACCCACCCAAAACCACCACCCCCTCCAGACATGTCCCCACCCACCCACCTTTTGATTAAATGCCGCAGTGCTCCCTCAATGCCTGCAGCATGGCCATGTGAACGCTCTCATTTTTGTAAGTATGCAGCCGACAGCTGGTGGTATGAAGATGTCAAGGTGTCCACACATGGCGACCTGTACTTTGCGTCATCTATTTAATGAGGTCACACGTCCACGTCTGGGAGTAAGCCATCCATCCAGAAACCAAAAGAGTGAAGGAGTGATGGAGAGAGAGAGAGAGAGAGAGAGAGAGAGAGAGAGAGAGAGAGAGAGAGAGAGAGAGAGAGAGAGAGATGTGTGTAGCAGTGGCTGGGGTGGGATGGTGGGTGATCGTTGTCTCAGTGCATCCGACCGTAAATTATTTGCCCACTGACTGCAGCACTGCTGCCCTGCTTCCCTGCCCATCACCCCAACATACAGTAAATCCTCCCCATCCCACATACTGCCATATTAATGATTAAGCTCTACTTTCAAAGCAAGGGGAGCGCTGCTGTCAAAGCAGTTGATTATCTCGTATTTTTTGTCACAAACAGCGCTGGAGTGCTATATGTTTTCAACATGGCTTGCTTTACAGTCAAATGGGTTTATCATGGCCAGGGGTTGGGGCAAACGGGTATGTTGTCCCAGGCCCAGGGAGTCAGGGGGCGCATAATTGGGTCCCCATTATATTGTATGTATTGGGTAGGGGGCACTTTCAGCAGGCCGCGCCCTCCTAGTGACGCAACACCTTTGACGTTGCTACTAGTCAGGTCAAGAGCAATGCAAGTACTTTCTGAGCTCCGGAGAACCCAGTAACTCCACCCACTTTGTCGGGAAGCAATCAACTTTGAGCAGCTCCAACGGCCCTGGGTAGAGGTGTGTCCATAACAGTGACATAGTTTGAGCAGAGGCATTCTATTGGGACTAAGAAAATGTTTGGTTTAAACTTCGGCACAGCCTTTTCTGGCTTCGACCAGCAGCAAACCAAGGGAGGTGGGTCAACCATGCCGTTTGAGAAACGTTAATGGTTAGGCTCTAGGTCAGGCCAAGCCTCGAAGAGATTTGAAAGTCGATGATAATCAGGCTACACTTTCAGATGACATTGTGCTGGGACCAGCAAAAGCAGCGGCCCTGATCATGACAAACAGAATGTCATCCATATTCTTGCATTCTTATCAAGAGACAGATTGGTGTTGGTCACAGGCCTTTGTATACTTGAAGCCTTCAAGTTGAATGTTCTGGAAACACATGATTCTTTTACCACCATGCCGACAATTCTGCTGACATCTAACACAGTGACTATTCCAAGCCAGACGAATGGGTGAAGGAGCTGCTGGCTCTGCAATATATGAAGTTTTCAGAGACATTCCATTCCTCTCCATCTTCCCCGTGCTGTGTGCTTTTTATCTGTCATGATAATTTCCTGTCCTGATTTGCGTTCCTCGTCCAAGTTTTTTCTTCATCATTTCCATTATGCGTGTCATCGCCTTCCCAGTCTGGCATGGAATGGCAGACCACAGGAAGAACAAGTGTGATAGATGGTTACAATAATCTCTCTCTCTCTCTCTCTCTCTCTCTCTCTCTCTATATATATATATATATATATATAATCTCATTCTCTTTCTCTCTCTTCGTCTCTCTCTACCTCTGTGTCGCTCTCTATCTTTTTATATATCCCTGATTCAGTCTACCTACATGTATCCATTTTCCTGTACATCTCTTGTTCTCCATTTCCTCCTCTTTCCCTTCTCCAGTAATAAAGGCCAGGCAGCTGCATGGGGCTGAATAATATGAGAATCGTGCTGATGGGCTAATGCGCTCACTTTACCCAACTTTAGACTCACGGTGTGCAGATGTGTGCGTGTGTGTGCGTGTGTGTGTGTGTGCGTTTGTGTTGGTGTGTGTGTGTGTGTGTGTGTGCGTTTGTGTTGGTGTGTGTGTGTGTGTGTGTGTGTGTGTGTGTGTGTGTGTGTGTGTGTGTGTGTGTGTGTGTGTGTGTGTGTGTGTGTGTGTGTGTGCGTGTGTGTTGGTGTGTGTGTGTGTGTGTGTGTGTGTGTGTGTGTGTGTGTGTGTGTGTGTGTGTGTGTGTGTGTGTGTGTGCAGCTGTGTCTCTCTCAGACAGCCAGACAACCCACCCACCCCGTGAACACCATCATGAGTGTTCTTTTGATGACTGACTGTGCCAAGCGTCACCCTGCCATATGGTAAGAATATAAAATTGCAGCAGGTAATGTTAGAAGGTTAGAAGGACTCAATGTGTGTGGGGTTAGGTGCCTTGCTCAAGGGCACTTCAGTCATGGATGGAAATGTAGGGAGAGTTAGGGGTGAGATTCAAACCTGCAACTCTGTGATCTTCAGTCCAACTCCGTAACAATTACACCACGGCTGCGAACAAGTTTTCATGTTTTTTTGGGTGACCATGATACCCACAATTAACCATGTTTTTTGAACATGGTTTGTGATGGTTAAACCATAGACACAAACCATGCTGAAAAAACATGAAAACCATGAATAACCATGATCCATGGTAAGTCAGGAATCACGGTTTTCATGGTTACCCCAAAAACACGGATAAGCCATAGCAATACTATGGTTGGTTCAGAGTACTCAGAGAAACCATGGTTACTACAGTAAAACCATGGTCGATGTTTGTAATGGTCTCCACCTGACTCCGTAGCAGAGCTAACAGTGTAGTGACTGTGCTGTCAGGGTTTTTGATCTTTAAACCATCTCAGCATTGGAATTTTAATTCTGTAAGACGAGTGGTGCCCTTCCACCCAGTAAGTATGACTGCCCTCGCTTGCTGCCTCCTGCTTCCTTCTGATTGCTGTTGCTAGGCAATTTGGAGCACCATTTTAGGTCAGCTCTCAGCTCCGAAGATGGAATGAAATGAACTTGGCAAATTGTAAATTACCACGCACTTGCAAATAAATGGTAAAGTTGCCTGGCTCACTCAACAGTAAATTGTTGTTGTTGTTCTGCAATCCAGTCTCCGCCTGTATTGTAGCTGTGTAATACTATCTGGTTGTTGGTGCTAGTTTTCATTCACGGCAATCTAATGCCCAAGGCTCTGCTATGAAGAAGAGTAGTGTGTATCATTGTGTATTTACTCGCCTGGGGAATTTGTGTTAAGTGTGGGTGTAATTGAGTAGGACTGCTAAGTATGTTTGATCCAGTACTTGTCAGTACCTCTATATTCTTTTGTGAGGTGGGCAGGGAAACAGTGGTACACACCTTCATGGGAAATAGCAGCTGACTGATGCTTTTGTCAGGGCAAGGATTTGAAAAGAAAAACATACCAGGTGCCTTTGAGGATGACCATCACAACAGGTTTGCCTAGGGTGATCAACCATCCAGGATTTCCCGGACATGTCCAGGTTTTTATGACCTGTTCATGATGTGCGAGTGTCAATCTCATTGTCTAACCTCACATCCTCGTCTCGTGCCTATGGCCTCGAGATGCGAGGTTACATTGACGTTATACATTTTATTCAATACCTCATAAGACCACATTTGCAAGGTGATATACTCATTTGCAAGCAGGATGTTGAGGAGATGGGGATGTTGGAGAGATGTTCCCCAAAAATTGTTGTGCCTATCTGACAGCAGGGGACTTGTTTTCTCCATGAAGCCTGAGAGTCTGTGAAGCACAAGACCACAAGCACGCAAGGGAGGTTAGATAATGGCATTCACATCATGGTACCGTCTGGTTTGTCCCCAAAATATGGTCACCCCAAGTTTGCCTTCCAGACATGTAATTCCTTGGCTTGACAT
>NC_085860.1:4847085-4857085 GCF_034702125.1 Engraulis encrasicolus
TCTTTGTCTGAAATGCATTTCTCCATTCCAGGGACTAGATTTCTCCATTTATTTTAAACAATGCTTGATAGCTTGCCTGTTCACTTACCACTCATCATGGTAAATTCTCTTGTCGTAAAGATCTGCTTTTGCCCTGATTTGGAAAAGTAAGATGATGTATACCTGCTAACTGGCACGTGTGTGTGCGTACGTGTGTGTGCGTCACTCCACTCACGCACCTTTCAGGTGTTAAGTGCAAATTCACTGTTCCCTCTTTATCAGTATGTTCCCTTCATCACACCTGGCGTCCATTTGGGAGAAGAGATGGGAAAAAAGCAGAGCTGTGAATAACACAGAGAGGTGCTGTCAAACAGCAACAATCGCCGGAAGTTGGAGGAAAAAAAAGAGGCCACCATCCAAAGACATCATAACTATGGCTTAACAATATGGCTCCCCTTGGGTTCTCAAAATAGAAAATAAGACTATAGGCTATGTTGATGTGTAATAGTTCACAGTGGGCACAGTAGGTCGTAGTTTTCCTGCAGACCACAAAGGCACCGATGGGGCACCATGCATCAATTTAAAATGCTGAATTAACTAGAATTTCAACTGCATGCTGTTTTGTCTCCCACTGGAGGCTTCCATCTGCACATCCTCCTGTATTGGAGCCCCAGGCAAAGCCTACAAGACAGAGGGGAAGAAAGGACAAGACAGAGGGGAGGGAAGAACCGGTTACTCCATTTGGATGGCACCTGGGGAGAATGAGACCAGCAGGCAGCAATAATAAGTGTGTGTGTGTGTGTGTGTGTGTGTGTGTGTGTGTGTGTGTGTGTGTGTGTGTGTGTGTGTGTGTGTGTGTGTGTGTGTGTGTGTGTGTGTGTGTGTGTGAGAGAGAGAGAGAGAGTGGGAGAAACAGGGCTGGACTAGGAGTAGAATATGCCCCCTGCATTTTAAACAAACATGAACAGCGGATGAGACGATGTTGCCCAAAATGGCAGTGGCTAGTGACAAGCTGAGTAAAATGTCACGGAGAAAGAATCACTCACCATTTTTACCAGTCAATTCATATTCATCCGTTCCAAATATTGCAATGCCATATAAGATCATAATATTATGTTAGCCTATGTCTTTGTGCAGGTACAGTATGTTATCCTGCCATGCTTTTGCCATGCCTTTTTGCTAGCTGCTGGGTCATCAGCTGGGGACCACCATTCTCAGATGTTTAGTCTAGTGCATCTCCTGGTGGCAGGGCAGTGAACAGGGACGTCTCCCTGCCACACTGCAGCTATTTATTTATTTATTCATTCATTTTTTATTTAACCTTTACCTAATCAGGAAAGGTCCCGTTGAATCACAAGGTTCGTTCAAGACAGCGTTTTTTCGGCCAGGCAGCCAATATGCTAGGCAGCGAGCATGCTCACTGTGTCCGCGTGAAGCATCCTGGTTAGAATTTCCGTTCACGAAGTAGCATAAGGGAGTGACCTCTGCGCCGCAGTCATGTCACATGGCGTTAAACCATCGCGGAAACAAAAGTTTTGCTTAGCAGCGGCGCAGTACCATCAGAGCAACTGCTCCATGGGACCTCCTCCATGCCGTCGGTAATCTGCGGTGATTGGCATTCATCAATCTGACGTGAATTGCAGGTGTAGCCCACATGCTTGTAAGGCAGTTCACTCGCTGCTCCAAGTAGGAAGCAGAGTTTTTTATGTCTTGGGAAATCACGTTATAAAAAACTGTCCAACTTGTTTACCAAGCATTCAACCCCACCTTCATTAGACTAAGCAGATCTCGTGTTGTTCAAGCATTTTTATGCTTGGTTGCGTCCGTGCCTGCAGTCACTCTTCTTCCAGGGAGTCCTGGCCAAGAGGCAGCAAATTATAATTTACAAAACAAAAACACAAAGGACAGAGGAAAAAACTACCAAGACACTTGACAACAACCAACTACAAAAAAGTGCTGTAACTAAAAACATGCAACACAAGAACGCAAGACTCACATAATTCCCAAGTTTAACATAAGCTAAAAAATAATAAAATGGTAAAAGAAACATAGATCTATGAGCACCATATTCAAAAGCAATCACACTGATTTAAAAATAGTTTTAGGAGGAAGTGTCTCTAAGTGTAGTTTGTTCTGAAGATCATTCCAAAAGTATGGAGCACAGTAGGAAAAAGAGGTCTTGCCATCTGTCTGTCCTCTGTTCACCTTGCTCCTCACTGTTTCTACAATCTTGGCCAGCAATAGGAGGATCTGATCAATCTCCCCTGCGTTAATGCCGTCCTGCATCCTGACAGGACATGTTGCAGTCAGGCACTGCTGGCACTGCATAGGTCTCAAGCTTGTTCTGTTCTCAGACACTGGTGTAGTTTGCGAGGGCAGGGTAGGATATCGCACATCGCTGGAATGAGAAAAATAAGATGGGCATGTGGAGTTTTCCACAGATCCGCCCAGCTGGCATTTCTTCTTGTCATCCCCTCCCATGTTGTCCAGCGGCCCTGCTGGCACTGAGCGATGGCTTTGACTTCAAGCTCCTCCTGCTCCTGCTCCTGACCATCTCAGCAGCCACCAGGTCCTTCCTCTCCTTCTTACTTGCTCTGGACCACAGACAGGGTGGCTCCCTCCATCAAAGTTGTGCCCTCTAAAGCTGGGCCATATAATATAATAGCTATAATATACAGTGGTGTTACTATACCGTACCATTGATGCAAAATAGAGTAACATATCTGCAATGCACTTGTCAAAAATGTGCACTCCAACCAGCCATTCGGCTATTTAAAGCTCGAGACATGCACAGAGACAGACAGACACAGAGCAACATGATCTCGAACAAATTGTGTCTCATTTCTCACGCAAACCAAAAACTGAAATTGTGTCGCGTTTACGACACATTCTCTTTGACACACATGCGCAGTGGTCATACAGTATAGCTGCCCGTGACAGGTTAGGTTTAGGGAAAGTTTTGGGAAGGGCACAGTTGTAAAACTATGAAACATTGCATTACCGACAGGTTAGGTTTAGGGATGGTTTTGGGAAGGGCACAGTTGTAAAACTATGAAACATTGCATTACCGACAGGTTAGGTTTAGGGATGGTTTTGGGAAGGGCACAGCTAGACCAATCAGAAGTTACCTATGTGCTCTAGACCAATGGTTCCCAACCTATGGGTCGGGACCCAACTTATGGGTCGCCAAAGATCCACAGGGGGTCGCGGAGCCCTCTTGATTTTAAGGGGTTTCATTTGAAATATATATAGCCCATGTTGAATAAATGACAAAGCATTTAACTAATAAATGCATAGAAGCAGCAAATTGTAAGTGCTACATTAAACATTTATTCTATATTTGACCAAAGACGAATTGAGGAATAAAATAACTAAAATTAGTTTTCGCAGGAAACAGAGGGCATCTTGTGACTCCGTCTCGTGCGGGTGCTCACGTGGTTGGGTCACCAAAGCTTACAATAGTAAAAACATGGGTCCCTTAAGAAAAAGGTTGGGAAACACTGCTCTAGACAGCAGGGAAAGTGTCGGAATATGTACGCAATCTTGGATGTTGATTTGAAATGAGACGCAATTTTTCGTGATCGGTCTCCACAGAGGCGGACCTACCATTAGGCAAACCTAGGCGATTGCCCATGGCCCGGCCAAATCTATCCTCCAACTGTCCCAAACTGTCCCACCAGTCGCAGTAAACACACAAAAAGTAGGTGTGATCTTAATTTGTCACTTACAGTAAAGTAATGAGAGATATACAATATGAGACAAAACATAGAAAAAGCACCAACAGACTTTTGTGTCTCTATAATGACTTTTGAGGGCCCCATGCTTATATCTCGCCTAGGGCCCCAAAATGGCTAGAGCCGCCCCTATACACACTCACTATGACCCTCCACTCTGCTCATACTGTAGGCTGTCACTCCCAATCATCGCATGCACACACGCACGCACGCTCTGTCTGTTCGCTCGATAAATGTCTCTCCCATTCAGGAGACACATTCATTTCAGCCCCTTCAGACAAAATACTGCCCTCACCACAGGCGCACACAAACATACACATATGCACACACACACACATACACACACAGAGCGACTGTCAGTTCTTGTTAAAGCTGCCTTATTTGGCGAACTGGCAGGAAGGCAGGCAACTGTGTCAGGGAATTTTAGAGAAGAGCCACAATAATTGGCAACTTGAAGACCTCAGCATACTGTATTCTAGAGTGCTATTTTATTGTAAAGCTGAAGGTGATAGGCACTTTTCCACATACAACCCGGCTGTGTCATGTCGAGCTGAGTGGTGATGTTAACTCAGCCTGATTTGTGTTTCCATTACAAACAGTGTTACCTAGAGTATGGTTGGAGTTACGCTTTAAGCATTGTCACGTAGCATTATTTTAAGTTGGCTAGTTGACATAACTTAACAGTCTATAATATTAATGATATATGTATATATATATATATATATATATATATATATATATATATATATATATATATATATATATTATATTAATGTATTTTAATATTGAGAGACAGAATATCAAAAAGAAAATCCAGAAAATAACTTTGAAAAATATATATTAATTGATTTGTATTCCACTGAGGAAAAGAAGGCAAAATACTTGGTGGCAAAGCCCTTGTTTTCTTGTACAGAGGTCAAATGTTTGTTTCTTTCAGTTAATAACAATGTTTGTGGATATATTAGAAGCGATTTTTGACTATTTTCCTGTGCAGATCATCTCTAAATCATTTAAGTTGTATGACTATAGCTTGGCAAATGGGAGCTTCTGTTCCCTCCACAGGATTATTATAGGGTTAATGTTTGGAAACTGTCTAGGCCACTTCATGACCTTAATGTTCTTCTGCATGAGCTACTCCTTCGTTGCTTGGGCTGTATGTTATGGATTATTGTCATATTGGGAGGCCCATCCATGACCCACCTTCAGTCTAGTGGTGGTGGGAAAGAGGTTAGCATGCAGCATTGTATGTTTATTACATGTCTCCCTCCATCCATTTCTTGACGACGTGAAGTTGTCCTGTGTCTTGGCCAGACAAACAACCTCAAAACACAATGATAGCACTTTCATGTATGATGTTGGAGAAGGTGTTGTTCTTGGGATCATAGGCAGCATTTCTCTTCCTCAAAACACATCGAGTTATGTTAATGCCAAACAGTTTGATTTTGGTGTCACCTGATTCCAGCACCTCCCAATCGTATCCTAATCCAGTTTGATGTTCATTGGGAAACCTCAGGTGAGTCTGAACAGGTTCCTTCTGAAGCAGGGGTACCATACATGCACTGCGGGATTTTAATCTGCTGTGGTATTAAGTGTTTCCAATAGTTTTCTTAGTGATTGAGGTCCCAGCTGCCTTGAGATCATTTCCTAGCTCTTCCCATACAGTTTTAGAGTGCTTTATCTCTGTTTTTCTGGTTATTTAATCCCCACAAGGTCAAATATTGTATGGGACCACAGACAGGCCTAAGATTGATGATTGATGATCATTTTGTATGTCCTAAATTTTGGAAGAAATGCACCAATAGTTTGCTCCTTAATATCCAAGAGCCCATTTCAGCCTTGTTCAGTTCTAAAATCTTGTCCCTGACATCGTTTGACAGCTTTTTGGTCTTTCCCATGTTGGCGAGTTTAGTTTGATTGATTGACTGATGCTAGTATGGACTCATTCTGCAGATTCAATGTGTATTTTGTGCAGGTTACTATACAGGTGTGTTCAATTCAGATAACAAGTTGACTGGAAGTGACATTTGATCTGCGGGATCAGAACTCTTAATGGTTGGCAGGGGATCAAATACTTATTTCCCTCAATGAAATATACATCAATTAATATATATTCTTTAGAGTTAATTTCTGGATTTTCTTTTTGATATTCTGTTTCTCCATTAGAATACATTTTATCATTAACATGTAAGACTGATCATGTCTTTATTAGTGGGCAAACCAACAAAATCAGCAAGTGATCAAATACTTAAACTCCTCACTGTAGTTTGAGCGACATCATACAATGTTGATTTCTGCCTTCGATTTTAATCAAGATCATAAGGTGTCAAGCTAAAGACTAAAGTCTAAGGTGGTTCATCGGGTGGCCGCCATGATTGTTTTTTTTAATTCGCCGGTGAGGGCGAGCTGATGCACAGAATTCTGGGTAGTAAGCAGCGACAGTACCCATTCAGCTCAGTTCAGCTTTTTTCTAGCTGNGTTGTGTTGTGTTGAGCTGTACTGGGTAGAAAATGGGCAGTGGAAAAGGGCCTTATGTGTATACTGATGGGAGTGTGTGTGGACTTAAGGGTGCATGCAAATGGTCTTTTTCATAGTCACTACACTAGAATATGTGCACAACATGGACTGGGGGGGGGGTGAAGGGATTTGTGTGTTTCTATTAGGGCTGTAATGATATTGTATCGAACCTTGAAATCGTGAGACAGTCACGATACTGTACCGTGATGCAAGGAGACATCGTGATAAGCCTTTTCAAAGTTTTGTTACCTTGTCCCGAAAACAACCACATGACAATGCTTTAAAGGTTTAAATCATCATCATTATAATTTTTTAAACTTTTCTTAGCCTCTTGTAACCTTATTCTACCAAAAAACTATTATAGTTTTATTCATCATTTTATGTTATAATGTTGGCAAATGTGAAAAAAGCAAATTACTTAATTTCAAAAGATACATTTTAAAAAAACTTTGGGCTGTATCGAACCATAGGTCGAAAATTGTGAAACGAACCGAATCATGAGTTGAGAGTATTGTTACAGCCCTAGTTTCTATGCATGCAGGCAGAGCCTCTGAAAGCTTTGACCTGGCCCTGGACAGAGTTTTCAGAAAGGCCCCAAAACCCAATACCAATGAGGACACAATTCAGTGAGTTGCATTGGATGCTGGTGGAGTTGTCTGAGCAGAGGCAGGGTATTCCTTTTCCTCCTTCAGTTTCATAAAACTAAAATGAATTAACAATATAACAAAACACACAACCTTACTTATGAACATCACAAATACAAATTTGCTAATGCACTCATAAGCATTAAAACATGCACATTACATGTACCGTATGCTAGTATGCCTGTGAAAACCTGTGGGCAAGCTCGATTCTTCCAGACTGCAGTTTGTGGTTCTGCTAATTAGAGAGTGCCAATCAGCAGGTGTCTTTAAATAGATGTGCCTCTTGCCTCTATTTTCTGCATCACTTTTCTCCTCTTCTGTCTTTCCCTCTATTCTCTGCCTTTACTCTCTTCACTCCTATGCTCTTCCATTTCTTCTTCCCTCTCCTCTCCTCTCCTCTCCTCTCCTCTCCTCTCCTCTCCTCTCCTCTCCTCTCCTCTCCTCTTTTCAGCATCAACAGTAAACCTCCTTGCTGGCAATCTGTTTCTCACTGCATATCAAGTTGTTCACTTTCTGTCGGTGCAAAGCTTTAGTGCACAGTTTTTCAGTGGAATACAGATGGGCTGAGTTTAAACCTTGGGTAGGTTTTTTCCCTTTCCCCCATTAAAGTTTGTTCTAAAGTGTGTGTGTGCGTGCTTGTGTGCGTGTGTGAGAGAGAGAAATCCATGTGGATACTAACTGTGTAAGACTCGTCCTGGCACAGCATGCCAAACCAATTTCAGATCATGTGGCAGCATTGGCAAAATGAGAAGGGCAGCCACAGGACACACACACACACACGCACACGCACACGCACACACACACACTTTGAACTCTCATTTTCTCCATATCAGAAATCTAGCTCCCTTATTCTTTCCATCTCTCTATGTTTCCTTCTGAATTTAGCCTTTGAAGTGATGTGTTGAACGTAGGTCTGTCTCTTGTCTATTTTTTTTATCATTTTTAATTCCGTTGGATATATGAGTGTAACCTGTATGCATTTAAATATAGATCAATTATCCTGCTGTTCATTCATTTGAGTGTAAAGCTGATTACAATGTTGCCAAAGCAAAAGGGACAACTTCAAAATGCATGATTATGTACTGCCAGTGATAAAGCGCAGCAATGCACAGAGCAGGCAACAAACAACAGTACACAACGACATAATAAACACAACACAATATTCAAAAGAACACACGCAGAGTACACACAGCATGCAGAACACAAAAATACACATCAGAGAGCACCCCATACACAATCATACACAGCACACAACACAAGACAAAAACATCTACGCAACAACGTACACAGTACACAAAAAAACATAATACCCAGTGTAGTGTAAGTGACAATAATTTGCATTTGTTCACATACCACACACACACCTATTCAATGCAAAGACCATCTGCACAATGGATGGCCTTCTCCCACCTCTCTTCTTTCTGGCTTTCATTCTCTTCCTCTCCTTTTCTTTGTCTTTTCTTTTTACAGTTTATCAATAGGCGCCATTTTGTCTCTACGCTGTTCATTCTCTCTCTCTCTCTCTCTCTCTCTCTCTCTCTCTCTCTCTCTCTCTCTCTCTCTCTCTCTCTCTCTCTCTCTCTCTCTCGCTCCTGTCTATGAGGTGGGATATTCTTCTGTTCTGCATAATCCTTTTTCTATCCCTCATCTGCTATAGCGGCTAAATCTGTGTGTGTGTGTGTGTGTGTGTGTGTGTGTGTGTGTGTGTGTGTGTGTGTGTGTGTGTGTGTGTGTGTGTGTGTGTGTGTGTGTGTGTGTGTGTGTGTGTGTGTGTGTGTGTGTGTGTGTGTGTGTGTGTGTGTCGCCGGGCTAGCTAGTGTGTGTGAGCATAATATGTTTACTAAATTGCTTAGCTGTGCCTTTCTGAGCTTCGCTGAGAGTTCTAAGATGCACACTTCACAGATGTGCTTCCTTTCCCGACGCACGCACGCACGCACGCACACACACACACACACACACACACACACACACACACTCACACTCTCACACACACACACACACACACACACACACACACACACACACACACACACACACACACACACACACACACACACACACACACACACACACACACACACACACACACACACACACACACACACACACACACACACTACAAGAAACGATATCACATAGGCCTACACATCAAACACTTGGTTGCCTTTCTATTTCACAGACACAACCTTAGGCTGCTTCTCTATGCTTGTATGTCATACGTAGGCCCTACCTAATCTGTGTGCTGCTAATCTGTCTCTCCCTCTCTTTTTTCTATTACTTACACCTTACTGCTCTTCGTCTGTGTGAATTTTGCTTGTCATGTGTGCATGCCCCCAGTTTAACTTCTCTTATCTTTAAATACCTCCTGTCAACCTGTCCATCAAATGAAGTTCATACCGCAGTGGGCTTTCAAATTTTAATGCCATCGAACTTGGGTCGCCAGCATAGCAGCCCAGTCCCCGACAGATAGAGCCACAGTAGGCCTATATTGTATTTATTAGATTAAATATTCTGAGATGTACAAAGAAACAGTTTTATACCCATACAGACAGGGCTCTAAATGAACACCAGGCAAACGGCCAAATACCGGTGAAATTTCAGTTTGGCTGGTAGGAAAGACCCAGTTACTTACTAGACACTTTGACCCATTAGTGAGTGTGTGTTTAGTGACTTCTGACACAAGGGCACCACATTAAATCCTTCCAAACTACTAATGTCAGGCTTTGTCTCTGATGCATGGCAATTAAAATGATCCATAGACACATTAAGTATTTATGCATTCATTTCATTCATTTATTCATAGCTGCTTCGTGCACTGTTACGACTGCGGAACACTGTTAACTGAAGAAAAGCATGGCCTGCCTTCAATATTACTAGGCCTACATTACCATGGTGATTCTTAGTCTTTTTTTCAATTGCTTGCAGCCATTTTTTCTTGTGGTGCTTTTTTCCTGCAAACGTCTACACACGAACTACTGCTAATACAAGACGCACACAGGTTCTCACTCTTGCAAAATGAAGTCGTTTTCAAAACATTATCTCAGAAGTATGTTCTTGTTTGAAATCGTAGTGTGCAAACTCAAAGCCTCCTGAAAAAGCAGGCTGATGGAAATTGGTGTAATGGTGTAT
>NC_085860.1:4859585-4899585 GCF_034702125.1 Engraulis encrasicolus
TGCTTCGCTCTTTCTGTACTTCTTTACAGTATTTTTCTCTTTGTGTCAACTACCCTCTCTCATTCCTTAGCACCTCAATTTCCCCTTTTTTCACCGTGCATTGCACCTCTCTCTCTCTCTCTCTCTCTCTCTCTCTCTCTCTCTCTCTCTCTCTCTCTCTCTCTCTCTCTCTGCGCAGGTCTTTGGGGACTACTACCACTTCCAGCATCGCTCTGTGGTGAAACAATCTCTCTCTGCTCATTGAGGACTTCATGTTCTCCTGCACATGTAACGCCAGGTACAGACACACACACGCAGACACACACACGCAGACACACACACGCAGACACACACACACACACACACACACACACACACACACACACACACACACACACACACACACACACACACACACACACACACACACACACACACACACACACACACACGTATAATTATACCGGTACACTTTCATTTTTTCATGTCCAATAAATAATGCATTCTACAGAACATTATGCATACACTACATAGGCCTACCGTGTGTATGTACAAACTCAAAGTTAGACTTACATTTCTTACCAAAGCGAGATAGGGTGTGACAGATGGGTGCGCACACACCCCCACACACAGTGGGATATGAAGATGTCAGTGTCAAAGAGGATCATAGCTTTGGAGGTTCACACCTGCACAACTCACGCTTGCCATCTTCGTACAGTGGGGAGGCAGAGGGAGAGTCATACATTCTCGATGCCACATCCAGACTCCAGATCATGTGTTCTCCTCTCCTGAAGCAGCTACAGATTTATGGGCAGTCATGGGTAAGCGGTTAGGGCGTCAGACTTGTAGCCCAAAGTTTGCCGGTTCGTCTCGAGTAATTAACCAGTGCTCTCCCCCATCCTCCTCCCTGAGCATGGTACCGTCCCGTCGCACTGCTCCCTTTGGGCGCCATTGGGGGCTGCCCCCTTGCACGAGTGAGGCATAAATGCAATTTCGTTGTGTGCATTGTTCACTAGTGCTGTGTCACAATGACAATGAGAGTTGGAATTTTCCAGTTGGGCTTTCGCTTTCTTTCGCTTTGATTCAAGCTGTACTCTCAGAGATCCACTCGTACTGTTTTCAGGCTGACCAGTGCCAGTGCTGGTTCCCGCACCAGTTCCATCCCGAACCGAAGTGCTTACATGCAAACCACCCATGTTCATACCGAGCTCTGAACTTTTCCTTATGTGACCATCTGTTGCCAGGATGAACCTGCTGATAGCCACATTGTCATCATGGTTTGTAGCGAAAAAACAAGTATTTTTCAGTTTGCATTACTAATTTTCTGGTTCACTAACACTAAGGCCAGTTCAACACGCTGGCCAGTTCAAGATCAGGTACGGGAACAGGCATGGTTCTCTGTTAGTAGGAAAACAACCATATGATATGATGTGATAGTTCTTCCAAGCTTCAAAACAAGATCATTATCATTTTTAAAATATTTTTTTGAAATTATTAAAAGCCTCTTTTAACCTCTTTGATCTATGAAAGATACATTTGAAAAATTTAATCATAGGTCAAAAAATGTTATATGAAACCGAATTGTGAGTTGAGTGTACATCGTTACAGCCCTATAGGCTACACAGAAAATAAAATGAGATGAAATAAAATCAAACTAAATCAAATATAAATGAATAAATAAATAGCCGAACTATCCCCTAGTGGTAGTTGTAAATCTTCTTAATAGGCCTATCTAATATTAATATTTAGTAAACCTAAACCAGGGTGGAGAATGGTTTAGTCATTTTGTTTCTTACATCTATTTTTTTGTTTGTTGTGCTTTTTTTAATCTAATAAAATGAAACCGAGGTTTCCAACTAATGAAAGCGTTCCCCTTACACACAGTCACATCACTTAAAAAAAAATCTCATTAGGTTACAGGCTTCTCTCCCAGAAGCTAATACTTATCTTAATTATATTTGATAGCAGTGGCCACTAATATAGTAAATGTGTTGTTTCAAATGGCCAATTATAGCACAAGTGTATTTCAAGCATGCAGGGTTGGCATGAAGTGGGCCAGCCAGATATGGCCATTGTGATAATAATGCTAACATAAGGAATTATGGCTCCAGCATGCTGTGTTACATTCCATGCATTCGTATAGGGCCTGCCTTGGGTAATGGTCCCCAACAATATACTTTTCATCAAGAATATACTGTACTTTTTCGTTCACAAAATCACATCTGATTTGTCTTGTTTGCTTTCCCATGACTGGCCAAGCTAGGATCCTGCCAAGCAAATTTCACCCACATTTCAGTTATAGAAGGACAAAAGTATGGAGTATCTGACAGAGACTTTCCACTTTTGCATATAATATGCGTTTCTCACTTGAAAAAGAAAGTCCTCTGTAAGGGAACTGCATGTATATATAGGCTGCTTTCAAAATGGAAGGAAGCAGTTCAATGACTCTCTCCCTGAATACACAGTTGTAATTAGGTATAACTGCAATTGTACAGGTTCAAAAACATTAATTTTTAACAGCACTAACCACTGGCCTAGACCACTGCCCTATGTCGTCGGTAAGCATTTGATGTTAGGCCTTTGCTATGGATTACACATTACGGGGAAGCTGGCACACAGCATTCTGGGTAGTAGGCACAAGTCACCATCCAATTTTACTTTCAAAATTGCTTAAGGAGGAAATGATCAATTTTTCGTTTGGAACGGCCCCTGATGACTCAATGCCCTATAGCCAACTGCAAAAGCAGTGAAATTAGATGTTTCGAACACATTCATAGAATCTTACATGTGATTTACCATTTGCCCAGAAGTGCATGGAACAGCAAGTAGCAGGATACAATACTGCATAATATACTTTACTTTGTCTGTAAATCTGACTGTATGAACAGGTAAGAATAATTACGTGGGTGACCGTGCCCTATATGGCAGTCAATCTAATGGTCATCTTCTATGCTTCCTGCATCCCTGTATCTCTATATCTATGTATCTTTCTCTCTGATTTCTGTTGACTGCCTCCTTCTCAGAGAAATCAATTGTGCAATTAGACGAAAGGATGCCACTTGGTTGACAATGGCTCGAAACTGTGTATAGTGTACTTGGTGAGTATTTCTTTTCAAATGTGGTCTGGTAATGGTAGTGGTCAGAAAATGGCAGAAATGCATGAATTGAATCATTTTTAAAGAAAATTGGATGTTGTAAATTACAGGAAATTGCTGAGAGGATGGGGTTGGATATGTGTAAAATCAAGAAGCATGATAGGAAATTGGGGTCAGAGAAACACCATTTGCAGAGGTGTGTGTGTGTGTGTGTGTGTGTGTGTGTGTGTGTGTGTGTGTGTGTGTGTGTGTGTGTGTGTGTGTGTGTGTGTGTGTGTGTGTGTGTGTGTGTGTGTGTGTGTGTGTGTAGGCTAAAGGGATATTAGAGTCTAGTGCTCATATTAGAGTTCCTCCCACAGTTAAACTGTCCAGAATAAAGATGAGCCACACACACACACACGCATGCGCACACACTCTCTCTCTCTCTCTCTCTCTCTCTCTCTCTCTCTCTCTCTCTCTCTCTCTCTCTCTCTCTCTCTCTCTCTCTCTCTCTCTCTCTCTCTCTCTCTCTCTCGTAGATGTTGTAGTTGGAGCTGCAGGTGATAAAGCAGAGGAGACGCAGGAAGGAGTTCACTGAGCCATTTGATCTTCAATCTCACTGTTGCTTTCACAAAGTTTTTTCTCTCAATCCAAGAAAGCGGGATCGATTCTGGTCTCCAAAGTAACTGACTTTTTTATTTCATTGAACTTCTTTCATTCATAACCCCCGCAAGTCTCCTAACGGGGCATGGCAGCTCAGACATGGAGCTTAGAACTTAACGTTGTATTGATTCCAGAAGAAAAGACGTTGACGCTTTACTTTACTGTACAGTTACCATACGTAATTACTGTGTACTTTCTGTATAACAAAAAGGTAACAGAGAAGTTACGGTTTCTAATGTAAAAAGGGGGTAATTACAAAGTAAATAACATTAATTGGGTAACAATAGGGTAAAAGAGAGAAGTTCAATGATTAGATTGTTAGAAATACTAAGTAGTTTCATGGTAAATATTTAGATGTGTGTATTACATTGTATCTACTTAAAGTAGCCTCTTTTTATCCCTAGATATCATGAAACCTTTTTCTGTTACCCTGTTGTAACACAGTAAGTACATAGTAATAATACTGTAAAGTAAAGCATTACTGAAAAGACTTGAAACGGCTCCTCCTTATCACTTAGTGGGTTGTCTATGGGAAATTGCATTGCAACCATTTAAGTTGCTAACTTAGTTATCATTTTCGAGAAACACCCAGACTGTCTCCACAATGCACACTGAAATAAATGATAGAAGTCCGCAACACTGTTAATGCTCCCATTGATTTATTTGCACGACGTTTCGGACCTTCGTCCTTTCTCAGCACTTGAGAAAGGACGAAGGTCCGAAACGTCGTGCAAATAAATCACTGGGAGCATTAACAGTGTTGCGGACTTCTATCATTTATTTCAGTTACTCTATTTTGTCAAGCACCTGTACCACTGATGTGCGCGCATTCTCCACCTTCCACAATGCACACTACCTGGGCCTGGGCCTGAGCCTGTTGCAGAATAAGCACGGACTGTGGACTTTCACTACTAATGCACAGTGGCTAGATCAGACTGACCCAACAAATGCACTTCTAGCTAGACCAAACTGTGGCCCTGTTGCGGAAGAAGCAGGCCCGTCACTAGGTTTAAGAAGCAGGGGTGGGTTAGCCTTGCCTCGCGACGCCATCCTCTGTACTCCACCCAAAGATTTTGGCTCCGCACATCGTCTGGCAAAAGCCTCGAGCTCGGTTCTCTCAGTGTTTCGCCAATCAGCAAACAGTTGAGAATGGTGACATAGAACTCACCCGCGAGCTCCGTTACTGATTGGTTAAGGTAACTATATTCACACTTTCGTTTTGTTATTTGTATGCTTTTGCGACGCTATAACGTAACAGGCATGCTAATAAAGCACAATATGGGTTTTAATTTGAGTTTGGAACTTCAATTAATTTAAATGATAGAGTAAGATCAGACCATCTCCCATCATCCACGGAGACGGATTCCTCATGGCTTTTGCCAGACTGATTGACGGAGTCAACAGTCGGCTATTCGCCCAGGCTAGGGTTATCCCTAGAGGAAGAAAATGCGTGCGCCAATTTTTTTCAGTGCACCTGCTAAGGTTTTGTCAATGAATTATTTTAAGAGCAAAGAAATCCCACACACTGTCCATTCCTCCAACAAACTTTAATACAACGTTTCGGTAATGCGACCTTCTTCAGGTAATAACTTAACCTGAAGAAGGTCGGATGGCCGAAACGTTGTAGGCCTATTAAAGTTTCTTGGTGGAATGGACAGTGTGCAGGATTTCTTTACACTTGAATTACAACCCCACTGGGATAATATATACGCACCTGCCCAACTACAGAGGTGTGCAAAAGCGTTTTTAAACACTAATTGCAGTGGATTTTTTAAATAAAAGTAAGATAAACAGAACATTTCAAAATATATACTGATTATTATGTACGGAAGTTAAAAGGATTAGATTACTATGCCGAGAGCATAATTTACACAAGGACTAAAAAGTGTAGGCTACTGTCAATTTAAGGCGTTACTAACTGTGCGTCTCCAGGAGGAGCAGTGGTCAGGAAGCGATTCATTCAAACAGGTTCATTACTTGGAAAACTCTGCATCCCCGGCAGACATTAGGTCATTTTTACTCCATTAGTAGCTATTTTAATTAGTTCATGTGTGTTTTCAAACAGTTAAGACAAATATTAAAGCTCAACTGTCATTTCAAGACATTGTCGAATGGATTTATTACACGGGTATTGTGAGTGAAAACTGCTACTTTGGGTCGGAGATTTCATCCGTGTAAGTAATAACACTTTTCTCAAGGTGTCAGTCACAAAGCACAATCCTCTATACCTGTTTTCCCCCGCATAACATATTTCTGTGCACCCTGCTTTTATTGCTGTGATGTAGGATAAGTGGCATTAAACAATAAATAAGCAAACAGGAACTTGTATCCAGATTAACTTGCCTTCTTGGTGGTTCATATTCAGTGGTTTACTGCATTTGTTTTTGGAAAAATTGTAAATAAAATAAAATAAAATAAAAACATTCAAAACATTATAGGGTGGCTAATACTAATGTAAGGATGGCTAAAGCCACCCTAAAATAGAGCTAAGAATGTCGCTGGGAAAAAGCATTTCCCACTTGCGTTCCATTATGGAGAGGGTGTGCCACATTAAATGCCATCCAGAAGCAATTATCTTAAGTGGGAGCAGGCTATAAAACCCTTTAAAGTGAACTTGGCACCGATGCCAACTCTTCCAAGGTTTGTTTCCTGAAACTCCGTGCATGTAGTAAGACCATCTTGTATACTGCATGGTATAATATATTAAGCATGAAAACCCCTGTTTGTTTACCTCCAAATGTGAGTTTCACAGAACTGTTGGATATACAGTATGTGGTTAGCTCCCGTCACTTGCATTATCTTCCCCACCAATAGGAAGGTTTCTTTTAAAAATGTACAGCCTTTGCCTTAATTAAGGGATTTAGCTGTGAGGGTGCTTTCAGTCAGCATGCAAGCCATTATGGGGAACTCAAGAAAGGGTGTGTGTGTGTGTGTGTGTAACCCCTATTTACAAAGCAGGAATGATTAATTATCCAGCTGGTCTATGCTAATTAATAAGAACATTAATGACAGCATTTTAAAATGAGTTCAGACTTTGACATTAATCACTGATCCATATAAGTAAGAGCCATGATATTCTTAGTGTACTAATCCTCAAATTTCAATTATCTACAAAGTAACGTTAAGAGTGAAGTAAATTAAAGTCACAGAGCAGGCCTCATGAGATTTGCTTCATCTCTATCACAATTCTTGAGAAGAGACTGCATTTGGCCTCAAGATACACATCAACTTTATATGTGGATACTGTGTTTGTTTTAGATACAATCCTGTATTTGCAATAAATAATAAGAAAAAAAATAGAATGCACCCTGAGAGTGCAGACCTCCGCCAAGGAAGCTGTTTGTCATAAGTTTGTTAGTCTTTCTGCCTTCTTTTTGTGGAGTTAGCAACTGGAATGTTAATATGTGCCCTGACCCGCAGCTCAATTTGCAGTCACTAGGGGCATCTAGATTTCTACGCTAGCAATGGTGAAGAATCTTTTCAAAAGTCCTGGTTCCGGTTCATGATCCGAATCAGCACCAGAATTTAATCAAATGTTCATTGGGTCATTACCAACAACTCCACTGAGTTTCATCCAAATCCATAAATAGCTTTTTGAGTTATCCTGCTGACAGACAGACAGACGGACCGACAGACAGATAAACAAACAGACAGACAGACAGACAGACAAACCAAAATGACAGAAAACATAACCTCCTTGGCGGAGGCAAAAAGATTTGACAAACATTCATCTTTTTTCCCCTTATTGATATATTTTTCCTTCATTTACTTTGTGGATGTGCTCAATCTTCTAAGGAGCCATAGGCATTACATTTCATTCTGCATTTGTTGGATTTGTTGTTAATAAACCAAACAGCTCTATCTCTCTCTGTCTCTGTGTGTGTGGGCTGTGGGTGTGTGTGTCATCAGGTTCAGAAAGACCATATGTGTTAGCTTGTTTTGCTGTCACCTCTAATTAGATTCCAATAGGCTGAGAGAGAGAGAGACAGACAGACAGAGAGAGAGAGAGAGAGAGAGAGAGAGAGAGAGAGAGAGAGAGAGAGAGAGACAGACAGACAGACAGACAGACAGACAGACAGACAGACAGACAAACAGAGACAGCGAGAGAGAGAAGAAGAGAGAGCAGTTCATAAGCTGAAACTGATCAGTGCACATGAAATACGTCTCACAGTTGAACCAGACCTGATCACTGTTTGGACTCTGAGTATATTTAAATTTTGAACACAAATGCACAATCAAACATTGATTAGGGCTCTCTGTTGACGACTTGCAGTACATTCAGTTAGAGGTCAGTGAGGGCTATTACTTCAAGTGTTTGTTTTTTGGAGTCAAATGTTACAGTAACTCATCAATATGGACTGGGAAGAAGGGCATAGCCTAATATAGAAGATGAAGAGGTAAAAATGAACACTTTGATCTGATTCAGATAAAACTTAGGTAGTAGAATAGTGTATCTCGGTTACATACCGCCATTCAGACATACCACCATTCCGATATTGAGGTTTTATTTCAGGAACCATTTTTCCAGCTTGTAGGAACTGTTTTTCAAAGATCTCTGGACCGTGACAAAATTATACATTAATCCTGTAATTGCGCTGTCACTCTCTCCACTTTCTGCTCGTGTTGCAACATTGTTGCAAATGTCAATAGAGTTAGAACAAGTCAAGTCAAGTCAAGTAGGTTTTATTGTCAATTTCTTTACATGCACTGGTCATACAAAGAATTTGAAATTACATTTCTTGCTTTCCCATACAGACATAGAGTAATCTAGGTAAGGACATAGACAGTATAGACATAGACAGTACTTATACATGGACTTAAGACAGTATGGACATAGACAGTGCTCATACAGACATTTAAAGTGCAAGACTGGACAACAGAAGACTTGTAGAGGACATACATTTAAGAGGTATTGTTGTGCTTTTGTGCTTTTCCTAAAAAAGTCCTTTATAGCGTTCTAGACATGGTAATAGTAGCATTTTGAAGAAAAATAAATATTAAAAAGGTTGTCAAGTACACCAGCAGCAGTGTGTGTGTGTGTGTGTGTGTGTGTGTGTGTGTGTGTGTGTGTGTGTGTGTGTGTGTGTGTGTGTGTGTGTGTGTGTGTGTGTGTGTGTGTGTGTGTGTGTGTGTGTGTATGTGTTTAGTGCAGGTAGAAGGTGCGGTGTTGCGTCTGTGTGTGTTCGTGTGTCTGTGTGTGTGTGTGTGTCAGTGTGTTTATGTTTGGGTTTAGTGCAGAAAGTGCAGTGTGCTGTGTGTGTGTGTGTGTGTGTGTGTGTGTGTGTGTGTGTGTGTGAGCGGGGTGGTGTGTGTGTGTGTGTGTGTGTGTGTGTGTGTGTGTGTGAGTGTGTGTGTGTGTGTGTGCATGTTTTGAGTTAGTGCAGGTTGAAAGTTCAGTCACAAGTATAGTAGTGCAGGTGGAATGTTCAGTCGCAGATATGGTGGTGGGGATGGGGGGAGGGGGGGGGTGTTGTCAGTGGCCTTGCTGGCTAGAGGCTGACAGTGGAGGGAGAGTGGGTTGAGTGTTCAGCATCTTGATCGCTTGGTGCATTGTTGCTGCTCGCCAGCTGGTGGTACGGGAATGGAGGCGCCTGTACCTCTTTCCAGAGGGCAGGAGGCTGAACAGTTTGTGTGCAGGGTGGCTTGTGTCTTTGATGATCATCAGTGCTTTCCGGGTGAGGCGTGTGGTGTAAATGTCCTGCAGGGAGGGGAGTGGTACTCCAATGATCTTCTTCGCTGTGTTCACAACACGCTGGAGTGTCTTCCTGTTTTTCTCCGTGCAGCTTCCTCCCCACACTGTGATGCAGTTGGACACGACGCTCTCTATGGTTCCTCTGTAGAATGTTGTCATGATGGAGGGTGTAGCACTTGCCTTCTTTAGTTTGCGCAGGAAGTAGAGACGCTGATGGGCCTTCTTCGCCAGTGATGTAGTGTTGGTGGTCCAAGAGAGGTCGTCGCTGATGTGCACTCCAAGGAACTTGGTGCTGCTCACTCTCTCCACAGCATCGCCGTCGATGGTCAGTGGTGGCAGTTGTTTTTGGACCCTTTGGAAGTTGACAACAATCTCCTTGGTCTTGTTGACATTCAGCAGGAGGTTGTTGTCTTTGCACCATCTGGCCAGCAGGTCTACTTCTTCTCTGTAGTGAGTCTCATCGACCTTGGTGATGAGGCCCACCAGTGTTGTATCATCCGCAAACTTCACTAGATGGTTAGTGCTGTGGGTCGTTGTGCAGTCGTGTGTCAGCAGCGTGAACAGCAGGGGGCTGAGAACACAACCTTGCGGAGCCCCCGTGCTCAGGGTCAGGGTGCTTGAGGTGTTGTTTCCCTACCCGTACTGCTTGTGGTCTTTGCATCAGGAAGTCCAGCAGCCAGTTGCAGAGGGGAGGTGCTGAAACCTAGTTTGTCCAGTTTTCTGATGAGTTGTTGTGGTATTATGGTATTGAATGCTGAACTGAAGTCAATGAACAGCATTCTCACATATGAGTCTTTATTGTCCAAGTGGGTGAGGGCTGGATGGAGGGCAGAGCAAATTGCATCCTCCGTGGATCGCTTGACTCGGTATGCGAACTGGTAGGGGTCTAGGGTGGGGGGTAGGGTGGCTTTGATGTGTGACAGGACTAGCCGTTCGAAGCACTTCATGATTATGGGCGTCAGTGCTACAGGACGGTAGTCATTGAAGCATGATGGTGATGATTTCTTCGGCACAGGTATGATGGTAGCAGCTTTGAAAAGTGATGGGATGACTGCTTGCTCCAGAGAGATGTTAAAGATGTCTGTGAAGACATCCTTCAGCTCTTCTGCACAATCCTTCAACACTCGGCCTGGTATGTTGTCTGGGCCAGCTGCTTTGCGTGGGTTGATGGTGGCCAGTGTCCTCTTAACACTGGCAGAGGACAGGTAAAGGGGTTGATCATGGGGGGGAGGGGGAGTTTTCTGTGGGTGAGTGTCATTTTGTGCTTCAAAGCGGGCAAAGAAACTGTTCAGGTCCTTTAGCAGGAGACATTTGAGAGGTGTTGTTGTCACAGCTTCGTGGTGCAGGCTTATAGTCCGTGATGGCCTGTATGCCCTGCCACAGGCTCTGTGCATCTCTGCTGTCTTTGAAGTGTGTTGTTATTTTGTCTGAGTATTCCTTTTTTGCTTTCCTGATGCCCTGGGACAGGTTTGCCCTTGCTGTCTTTAGGCCAGCTATGTCTCCTGCTCTGAAGGCTTTGTCTCTGGCCCTCAGCAGTCGGTGAACGTCTCCTGTGAACCATCGCTTCTGGTTGGCCCTGGTGGTGATGTGTTTTATTTCTGTAACATCATCGATGCATTTTGTGATGTAGGAGGTCACGGTGTCTGTGTACTCCTCAATGTCAATGTGATTGCTGTGGGTGGCAGCTGTTTTGAAAATGTCCCAGTCTGTGGTTTCAAAACAGTCCTGTAGTCGTGAGATGGCTCCCTCAGGCCATTTTCTCACCTCCTTCTGAACTGGTTTGGTGAGTTTTGCCCTTTGTCTGTAAGCTGGCAGTAGGATAATCGTTGTGTGGTCTGATGATCCAATGTGGGGGATGGGCTTTGCCTTGTATGCTCTCTTCTGATTTGTGTAAACGAGGTCCAGGGTGTTTTGTTCTCTTGTTGGGAAGTTGACATGTTGATGAAATTTTGGAAGTACTGTTTTGAGATTTCCGTGGTTGAAATCTCCCAGTACCACTGTGAAGGCATCTGGGTGTGCATCTTGTTGTTCACTGATGCCCCGATGCAGCTCGTTCAGTGCTCGCTTTTGACGCTGTTGTTGTTGCTGGGTGCGAGGTAGACGGCGACTAATAGGATAGCGGATATTTCTCTGGGTAGATAGAAGGGTCGGCACTTGATGATCATGAACTCCACTCGTGGAGAGCAGTGCCTCTGTACTACCGTAGCATTATTGCACCAAGCATCATGTGTGTAGACACATATTCCTCCCCCTCGTTTTTTTTCTGCAAGGGCTCTGTCCGCTCGGTGGCACGTTAGTTGTTCCAGTTGTAAAGCCGAATCGGGTATGCCGTCGTTCAGCCATGATTCGGTGAACACCGTAACGCAGCAGTTCCTCACGGTTTTGTTCGCTGATCTTAGTAGCCGTATGTCATCCATCTTATTGTCCAGAGATCTGACGTTTGCCAAGAGAATTGATGGTATTGCTGGACGAGTTGGGTTGGCTGCAAGCCGTGTCTCGACGCCACCTCGTTTGCCCCTTTTCCTAATTCTGGAGCACCGCTTTCGGTGTCGGCATGTAGGCGATGCAGACGGGTCCGATGTAGTCCTATGCCGCCGCAGAATTCCTAGTTCTTCCAGAGTCTTCGTTGGTACATCCAATACATTGCTTAAGTTGTCCCTTCTTATCTGCAACAGCTGTTGCCGACTGTACGTGCGTTCCGACATATTTTCCGACGATAGACATTTCGAAAGACACATTTTAACACAAATAAACACTGAAAGTTGGGAAAGCAAGGGGCTGCTGCAACCTACGTGCGCCGCCGCCGGAAGTACAACACAGAACGTGCCTTTAAGTACTTGCAACAATGTTTAAATGACTCTTAATGGCTCGGAATGGCAATCAAATACTGTCGGAATGGCGGTATGTCGGAATGGTGGTTGCCCCCCGTGTTTCTCAACAGGGCTCTACAGCCTATTAGGGAGGCCTTGTGGGTGCGGTGAGAAGGAAACAGCTGAGAGGGGTAGGCACTCAGATACAAATGGGAGGCAAAAGTAGGCCTATATTTCATTTGTAATACTAAGGGGAGCGAGCGTTGGCAGGCTTGTGATGAGGTCAAGGGCACATTGGCAGGCTTATGATGAGGTCAAGAGGGCGTTTGTGCAAAGAAGGTTGTAGTAGAAGGAAGGTCCAGCATGCTGTGTGCTGACGTAGCCCTCGCTCAAATTTGAGGCAAACTGAGGCGTTTGTGATTGTTTCTGAGAGAATCAAGAAGTAACTTATTAAAGGATGTTGGTGGGTTTGTTATTGCCAGAATGGCTGTGTGCAGGACATAAGAGATCTACAAATGCTGCTCTCCCTGTTCTAGTTTGTAATTCACTGCAGTTTTCAAGACAAGATAAACCCTTCCTAACTGCAAAAGAGTACAATAATCTGTAAACCTCATTCATTCAAATAAAACATCCTCCGTCATCCAACCCTACCCCCCTCCCCCTCCCACATACACAAAAAAAACCCAAACCAAAATGAATACAAAATGAAAAGCAGCATGTTTAAAGACAGTGTTGGATGGAGAAAGACTAAGCAGTCAACGACAGTGATAGTTTAGAGAGGGAGGTGAATCATCAGATGTGATATAACAGCAATGGAAGGTGTTTTAAATTCCTTCCAGTAGTGTTTAGTACAGTTTTTCTTGTGCCTTGATAGACCAAGATGAGTGTTGTGACTCTGAGCTGGTGTGGCATTTTGTTAACTCGTGCTACTTTATGTACTTTTGTCAGTGGTAGATCTGTTCATGTGTTCAACAAAAACGCTTTTGAACACCTCTGTAGTTGGGCAGGTGCGTAGGATGTTATCCCAGTGGGCTTGTCATTCAGCTACCTGAAGAAGGTCGGATGACCGAAACGTTGTATTAAAGTTTGTTGGTGGAATGGACAGTATGCGGGATTTCTTTGCACAGTTAGATCTGTCCATGTAAACATTCCATTATCCAAACTGCCACCCTCAACTTGCACTTGTGGAGTCATACTTCACATGACGCCCCACCTCCGTGGAGAAAACAATGAGGTTTCCCCACTGCCAGCCCAGGCACAACTAGCCTGATTATCACAGACGGTGCGTGTGTGTACACAAACTACCATCTGTAGCACTGCCGTTAGCAAGCTCTTCTCGAGTCAGAAAATAAATGGTGCATTTATGGCAAATCACCACCAACAAATTCCTCCAAAAACGTTTTCTATTTATCTCTAAAGAGCCGATATAGTCTGTAATCCGTCCTGTGACTCATCAATGCGAGATGCCATTGATAATTAACCCATTAAGACGTGGTGTTATACATGTGCTTTTACCAGAATGGCAATGACCCAGTCGTAGTGCATTACTAAAGGCCCTGTGTCATTATTACATTACATTACATTACATTACACTTAGCTGACACTTCCATTTTATTCAAAGTGGCTTACAACTGTTATTTTTCAGGGTATTGGTTACAGGCCCTGGAGCAATGTGGGGTTAGGTGCCTTGCTCAAGGGCACTTCAGCCATGGATGGAGATGTAGGGAGAAGTCAGGGGGGATTTGTACCAGCAACACCTAGATTGAAAGACCAACTCTCTAACCACTAAGCCACTGCTGCCCTGTGTCATGTCATAGTATTGTAGTACTATGGTAGTTAACTTTCAATAACTATTACAGCGTGCCACTGGAGGTACGGCTTGCACTAAGGGGCTACGCAATAAATGCTCTGTTTATTTTCTACTCGAGAAGAGCATGTTAATGGCAGCGCTACCAGACGGTAGTGTGTGTAGCTCCACTCCACCAGGGGGCTCCGGAGCTACACACACACACAGTTGTGAGAACCAGGCTAAGGCACAACAACTTTTGGGGGACATTTCCCCATTCAACATCCCAATTGCAAATGAGAAAATAATAGTCAAACTGTGTTTGTGCAAGATTGAATTAAACTTGAATTAAACTTATTTCGTCAATGGCATCAACGTCATAACGAGGCCACAAGCACAAGGGAGGACAGGGGTATAGATAATGGAATTTGCCCCTGGTCTCATAGAGCTGCATGGAAGATACTGCTATGTCAATGCAACTTGCAGAGAAGGTGGAAGACCAAGGTGCCTACATCTATCAGTGGCATTGATTTTAAGATTGAGGGAGTGTGGACCGAATGTTTGGGGTATTTTTTTCCCTGCTGGATTTTTCTCAAGTTTTGAAGACTCACTTTTAGCTTTTAGTCTTTTTCATACATTTTTGGACTCTAAACTCTAGGGGCTGCTTCACTTTTTTAATTAGTACTTACCGGTAATTTAATTTAAATTTAATTTGGGAAAATGAATACAGACAGATATTACACTGAAAGCAACTTGCTCAGCCCAAAACATTAATTTGGGTTCGCCACGTAGTGCAGTCCCTGAAGAATAGCTTACCCAAATTGGATTAAGTATTTTATTTTGGTTTGTACTGTATTTCATTATCTGTTTTAAGTAAAATGTTAGGATTGTATCCTCAGTTTCAACCATATGAAATATGTATCTGATATTGACTGTGTGTTTGCGTGCGTGCGTGCGTGCGTGCGTGCGTGTGTGTGTGTGTGTGTGTGTGTGTGTGTGTGTGTGTGTTATCAGGTATGCCCTTCTCACCTTTCCTCCTGTACTGACAGGATCCAGATGCCAGCTACGACGTGAATGACAGACCCAGATCCACAGCCTCGTTATACACAGCTCAACGACAACAGGTGATGAACGCACACGCACACACACACACACACACACACACACACACACACACACACACACACACACACACACACACACACACACACACACACACACACACGCACGCACTTTCTCTCTTCTCTCCTTCACACTCTCACTCCCACCCCCCACCCCCCAAACGCGCTCTCTTTCTCTCTCCCAGAGTGATGGCTGGCTGACTGCTTCGGCAAACTAATTAGTCCATACAGCATCTGCCATAAAAAAAGAAACAAATAGGCAAAAAGAAGGAGGGAAAAATAACAGTGACATCCACAGCCGCTCCTCATCCATCCATCACCAAGCCACCTTTCGGCATGCTTTTGGTGCTGTAGAAGAGTGTGGCCCGTATTGTGTGTCCTCTCTGTGGTTTGTAGGTGTGTTTGTCCCCTCAGAGCTGAGGGGCTTGAAGGGGGAGGGCTTACAACTGAGCGCTCAAGCAAGTGGAGTTGATTTGAGCGTCTTTTTTGCTGATTTAGAAGGGATTGACTGAACTCGGGAGGGATGGCCTCCACTGATGCAATTAGGATTCAGGAGGAGGAGAAGAAGAAAGGATTAGAGAAGAATTAAAGAGGAGAGAAGGATGGGTGGAGGAGGGCAGACTTGGGAGGTATTTAATGGAAAGTGTTGTGGCCCGGAGAGCGCTCAGTGCCGTGCCGTCGGCTGTCACCCATCGGCTCCACTGACTCTACTGACTGTACACCATTTGCTTCCATTCTGCCTCAGTCGTGTAGGGATCAGGGCTGTAACCAGACATTTTCAAATACTGAGGTCAAATACTGCGTGATGTACTGTAAACTGTACATTTAGAATGCTTCAAACACTTCAGTCAAACGTTTAAGTTTGTTTTCATTAATCACTGCCTTGAGAATAAATGGGGGAGGCACATACAGACTGAATTTGTCATTGTTGATCATATATGGATTTTCATCATAGATACATTTTACATTACTGAAAAAAAATACTGAGGACATGACCTCTGTGTCCTCAATGGTAGTTACGACCATGGTCGTGTAGGGATGCCCTCCTCTCCTCTGATGCAATTAGGACGAGAAGCAGAAAGGATTACAGGAGAAGGTAGGAGGAGAGAGGGGTAGATGGTGGAGGGCAGAGTGGGGATGGTACAGTACTGTAACGTAATGGAATATGGTGTGGGCCGGAGAGCACTGCGAGTGCTGTGCTATCACCTGCCCCCCATCGACTCTGAATGTTGGCTTCCGTTCCACTTCAGCCACGTAGCTTTTGTTTTCTTCTTCTTCTTCTCCTTCTCTCCTCCTCCTTCCTCTTCGTCTTCTTCTTACTCGCCTTCTTTTTCTTCTTCCTCCCTCTTTCGTCTTTGTCTTTGTGATGATGTGACCTGCCAGCGCATCCTCACGGCGTCTGAAATCTCAGACGCCATTGAACACATGAAACTCCATACTCCCTCATACAAGCATTTTCCTGCAGTGTACTGTTGTTTATGGACTTCATAAACTTTTGTGCATGAGATGACATCTTTGTGATGGCTGTATATTATTTGGTCTGGTGATTTACATGCGTCGACATGTGTTTAGAACACTAGCTACTAAGCATTTGCGTACATTACATTCACTCATGTTACATTTTATTTCATGCATACACACACAACGCAACATAGATTTATTCCACATGCTTCCTTTATTATAAAATGCCCTGAGTTTCAAGTAGTTTATCTTCTGACTCCAAACGAGTGGTTTTAAAATGTTTAAGAACATAGACTAGTGTTTTCTTGACATTTAAAGTATTCAATCTTACCGGTCTGTTGCCGCTTCCTGGTTTACCAAAAGAAGCGCAAGCTGCGAGTGAGAATGCTTTTGTATTGGGCACGTTCGTGTGTGTGTGTCCTCACGTGTATTAGAAAATAATTGAGTGTTTAAAAGTTTAAGTCACTGATGTGATTGCATGCATGTTTTTATTGATGTTTTGTATAAGGCCTGATTCTATTTGTATAAATGTGGTACCTGTGAGAAAAGGAGGAAAGTAGACGAAAAGCGCCTAGAAGGACGCCCACACTGAATTGTTGAATTAAATACTATTGTTATTGTTCTTAGTGTTACTATTATTATCATTAATGCAACCTTTTACGTTTATACCAATAATAATAACAATATATGTCCAGGGCTGGACTGGGATCTGAAAAGGGCCCAGGCAATTTTTGACGCCTGAGGGCCCAGTGCCTCTATCGGTATATCGGTATCAGTATATGATGACATTGTCTCGCCGTATATATACAGATAATGTATGTATAATGTATAGGCCTTTATATGGTGGTCATGTTTTTGTTACACAGAAGATATTCTTGCCCACTGGACCTGGGCTGAAAGGAAGAAAAAAGCTGCTGTGCACCATGTTCCCTTCATCCTGCTTCTGAAGTTCTGAGTATGTTTGAGGGTAGGAGATGAGGACAACTAACTTTATTTTCCTGATTATGAGCCCTGGCCAATGCATCTCAATATAAAAAGTATCCATACCATTTTTCTTAAGTAAAAACTGAAAATGGGTCCCACAGACCCAAACACATTAAGAGTGGAGTGTCACAATGGGAGTTTCCCAGGTGGACTTTCAAAGCAATATTTCACTAACATGCACACACACACACACACACACACACACACACACACACACACACACACACACACACACACACACACACACACACACACACACACACACCAAATCTAATAATAATAATAAAATCTCGTAAAAATAATAATTTCCTAGGTTGAATGTTTTTATACTTCCGCTTCAAATTGCTCCAGTTCATACAGTCAGTGAGCCTGCTTACTAAATGGCATGTTGACAACACGCCCCCCTTTCCCAACGCGCCCCAAAACCAAAAGTTGTTATCTAGGCATGAACTGTAATGCAGCTTGAGACTCATCAAAAGAGGCTCAGATTGTCAACGTCTGACAAGTGGGTTTTTTTTCGGACACTCGCCATTTTTTCACCACAGCAAAACCAAGTCGTATCGCTTAGACTTCCAACATAGCCTACACACTGCAATGCCAACAACAACACAAATAGCTAGAGCGTTCACAGCAGGTCAAGTGAGCGCATCTAGCGATTCTGGTCGGCGTCTTAACCATCTAAGATGCAGATAATAGTCAAGATAAAACCAGATGTCTTGATAATGACGTGACATGACATTAGGGGAAAGATCACAAAAATGCATTTTGATCGTAGTTGCACAACACGGCGACAAGCAGAAGAGTAAAAAAGATATTGTAGGATTTGAGGAAGGGAAAGGGCGGGCATGCACCATTGTGCCGTAATTAACATGCAATTACAAGACACAGTACAGTGTGGCAGCCGACACATTAAAAGAAATGGCTACAAGAAGTTCATGAAAATAAATCTACATATTTGTTACTGATTTGAGCGAGTGAAGAGGGACGACAACTTAAGTTTCATGCAGAAAAACGCCGAAGCCAGCTAGATCTAGAGTAGAGGCAGGGCACGATGCATAACTAATACACAGCACACGTCACGGCCTTGTGACAAGACAAATGAAAGATTTCTATGCTGGCATTACACCATTACAAGACAAGGGCAGGGAAAGGCATCAAAATGAGTACATGTTTGCGAGTGATTTGATTAAGTCAGGATGACAACGTGGTCTCGAACGAAACAAGCAGCGCTTAGCTATCACCAGACGGTATAGGGTAGCCAAACTTGGCTACACTGCATTAGCTAGCTAGAGGGTGTGCTGGGGTGAAGACTAACCTCAATATCCCTGAGTCACGTCTCGTCTCCCGTCTCCTCATCTTTTCTTCCCCTGCTCGAACCCTCTCCTACACCTACACCTACACCTCCTCCTCTTCATTATCCAGCACCACCTGTCCGCTCGCGGCCCCAGTGTCCCAACCTATCAAGCCGTCCAGCAGTGGTTCCCCAATCCCCATCTCCGACGGGCCGAACCACATTAGCTCGAGCTTATGTTTTTAGTTTTAAACAACTTGTCAGTGATTTTAGCACATTTTGCCGCGTCCAATTTAGGGTATGCGTTATCTTTTCTTGCGCTTGTCATGTAGCCAGTCTTCTTTCTCCATTTTGCGTCCTATCGTCCACCAGAGTTTTAAGCCAGGTGGTCGTCAACTACTAGTATTGAGATGATGATTAGTTTTGTCAAGTGGGGGTCTGTAGGGAGGGGCGGGCCTTAGAGAACCGAAGTGTTTCATTGGACTAGCCCAATGTGCATCAGAAGAAGCATCCAATGGGCGCCGATGTGTCATTTTTTACGGGTGCAGACAATAAAAAATAATTGATATATATTTTTATTATTATTTCGGGCCCTGGGAGGGCCCGAGACGCGCGAGGGCCCACCGGGATTTGCCCGGTACGCCAGATGGCCAGTCCAGCCCTGTATATGTAACACAACCATAACATTTAACAGTATACAGTTAAGGTATATTATTATACAATTAACTATCACTGTACTAGGCTATTTTACTAGTATAATTGTTGCAATAACAATAATATTTAATTAATTATTAATTATAACAACGAAATAGTACAACTTCCCAACCGTGACACAACCTGTATTCTACTACAGGTTATCAAATGGTTATACAGTTCCACCACCTATTGCTGTATTATTTCAACAGTATGATTTAATACTAATAACACTTTTCTCAATCTTGGTGATACTGTATTATTTTGAACAGTTATACTCCTTATTACTCCGAGTTGTATTAACTATTCAGTTCTTAAACCTTACTGTTATTTTTCTTGTGAGTGATTCCTCTTGACCAAATCTTAATTTCTGACAGACGTAATAAGTCTTCCAATTATTTATAAAACAGCCTTTTTCACTCACCCAGTTCAGATGCTCGGAAGTGAGATTAAGTAAGGGTTAACGTTCGGCGAGAAGGTCGCTACCGTGGAATAGCAGCACGACAGAGAGAATCTTTAGACCCCGACGCGGAGCGGAGGGGTCTTGTTCTCTCTGAAGTGCTGCTATTCCACAAAGCGACCGACTCGCCGAAAGTTAACCCGCTTATTATATGGATATACTTAAATGACTCACATGGCGGGGACATTTCTTTAGGCCTATTTAATGTTAAGATTGTTGCTGCGCAAAACAAAACAGTGCCGTTGTGGAACACCGCTAGGCAACAGCTAGGTAGCCAGGACAACAGGTGTTGTCTATCACAGCAGCTGATTAGTCTTGTTGAAAAGTCGCTAGCAGTGAAAAGTCTTGTTGCCATTGACAGCGGTCTGTTATAGACCAACCCGTCCGTTATCGAAAAATAACAGACGTGCGAACGTTGGGGAACCCCGTTGAAATGAATGGAGCATTCGACCGATGACGTCACAACCATATAATAAAGTGATTTAATCACTCCTTGAGACCAGATCCAGATCTAATCTTTGTATTATCTGCTTTTCTAGATGAAAGTGGTCCACATGTGTCTATTTTCTATATACCTCCTATATTCTAGATGAATATAAGGGTTTTCTGCTTCACCAACCAGAGGCAGCTACTTATTTTCCGTTTTTATTAACTTTGGTAATATCTTGGATTCAGCAGAGCTATTCGCCTCACTCGACAGGAAAAGAACACTCCACTCACAGAGACTATGGTTTCCTGTTCAGTCTTTTGAGTAGCATACTAAACATCCACTCATAGAACACTGGAATATTTCTTGGTGGCAGCTAATTCAGTGGTATGAATACCTATTCACAAAGCTGTACACTGGCCGTGTAGGGTTGTGATACAGCCCGAGTCATGAATCACAAACTCAAAGTTGCCCCTGATAGCCGTTGGGTTGTGATACAGCTGGAGAAACTCCAAGCTGCCTGTTTTGCTTTGTGTGGGTTGTGATACAACTTGAGTCGTGAAACAAGCTCAAAACTGCCCCTGTTTCTCTTGGTGCCAGCCCAGACCTTTGTGTTAGTACGTCTTCAAGTCGAAAGAAAAGCATCTTGCCTTGTAATACCAGTGTCTAAAGTAGGCATGCACATTCAATTCAACTATTACACTTACCTTTGATTAAACCAATAAATATCTGTGTAGCAGAACTTATCTTCCCCTATCGAGTGAATAAAAAATAGTTCTACTCACCAAGAACACGGTGTCCTGATATCTGATATTTGGCAATCCTCCGTCTCGATGAAGCAGCTGTCCTTCTCCACGATTTGTATTATCAAAACTTTAAAGTGTATATCTCAGGTTAATTTTTATTCAAAATAATGGACTTCCTTTGATAGTTCTACCACTTCAACAATTATCCATCATTTTTTTCATGCAACAGGGCATCAAAAAATGAAATATAATGAGGAAAAGTGTGTATTTTCAGTAACATGTTCAAAGAATTCTAATCTATTGTGTGACGTCAGGCGAGGCCATTCAGTAGCCCGCAGTAGCGGTAGCCCTGTATTCTGTACGGTGTGTGATTGAATTATGCCGTACGGGTATGAAATAAATATCATTGGCAATATTATATCATGACCGCTACAGGGTGCCATGTGACCGTGAGGCAGTAAAATAGCCTACCAGTGTTCGAACTATGCCAAAAAAACAACAACAACAAAATTGGGGGTGGGGGTTACGATTGCGCTTGCCTCAAAGTGCGAGTCTCGAAAGCTTGAATTTGGAGAAGTAGGCCTACCATGTGATTTCAAATTTCAAGTAGGCCTACACTACAAATTACCAGACATTGTTAGTATCAACCTTTAGTAGGTCTATCACGCCATTTCAGCATCATGTCCAAGTGGGAAAGAATGTAAACAGCGACAAATAATAAATAAATAAAACCGTTTGGGTGAATCATTCGCTCCAAGCTTTTTAACGGCAAGGTGCAAAGCAGTCGGCTGCATTGTAAGAGTGCCAGAGATTACCAAATTCAAACGACTGCAAACTAAGCAATCTGTCTGGGCACAGCGGAAAGCACCTGTGCGGTCCACACGGCCGTCAGCAGAAAACGAATGAACCTCCCTTGCAATACGTCCGAGAACATCAGTACACCGTATGTCAAATGGCGCATTTGTCTACTTGTTTCGAGCACCACGTTTCATTGTCATTGCCGCGAGTTTCTGACAAACCACATAGTTGAGCTGCACAACGTGACACTATCACACACAACATGATGAAGCGCTCCCATCACGTTTGACATCCTCGGGCCGAAGTCTCATAAGGGTGTAAAGACCGTGAACATAGTGACACACACTTCACAGTGGTGTTGGTGAAAACGAAACGAAGTTGCCTCCCACGGCCCAAACGCAAAATAATGCCGAAAATTGAATGCCCCCTCAGTTGTCCTGGCTAGGGCAACTGGCGCGTTATCACTGCTTCTTATTCAATGTACCAGCACTTGCATTGTACTCGCGCTGCACTTGTCTCACAGTGCAATCAGCTGCGTGCTCCGGGCCAAATAGTCAATTCTCCCACCTTGTGGACACAGAAGGGAACAATTTGAAGAACGCGTTTCAGACGGACGGACAGACATAGCCTACCCTCTTATAGAGATGCTGGGACGCATCTAAAAACGTGGATCCAACGCGCGTAGTAGGAAAATAGAGACTGAAAAGATACAACCAAAAGGCTCTACTCGAAGGCTCCAGCCAACGCTGTTGAAAGATTGTTTGCCTCTCTCCCTGGCCATCTGAATGAGATGCTTTTATCAAACGTCATACCAAATCTACATAGGCCTATAGGCTAGTTTTGGTAGGCCTATTTATGTTTATATTTGATCTGGCGACTATTGTTGTTTTACTGTCTTGCTTGAACCGCTCTGTTTGGATTACTTGAAGACTTTCCATGGATTATCCTGCATCGTCTCAGTGCCGTGAGTAACCTGGAACATAAGTAGGCTATCATCAGAGTTGAGCTTAGTCACTTTTGGCCGCGAGAGACTTGGAAGGCGCTACATTTGCGCCACACAACGTGGATTATTGAAACCGAAGACTTGATTTCTTCTATATGGATGCTTTCGTTTGGTAGGCCTATAATTACGGACAGTGCAGTTTTTCTGTGACACTCTGACTTTTTTTTTTTTTTCCAAGGAATATAGGTTAACCGAAATAGTCCCGCCGCCGCGTGGGTTACCTATGCTATTGATTTGTGACACGCATGTGGGTGACCTTTATTGAAGTTGCATGTAATTCTATAGAACAGTCAAAGGAAATTGAAAAAAGGCCATGTGATTTTTACAACAGCGACATGACTCGGGTGGTATACTTTAGCCTACTGTAGTGTTTTGCACCTAGGAAAAGTTTGACGCGATTTCAGCACCATGGACAGTCACTCGGGCGAATAGCACCACATTTTAGGCTACGCAGATCATTTCAAGAGACCCGTTTGTGCTGTTTGTAATTTAGGTAGCCTATTGCATTTAGCTGACACGATATTGGCAGTTAATTAAAAATGATTAAAAGCAAGCCCAAAAATATGAAGGGACTGGTAAAAAAAAAGAAGCCCATGTCGCATAGTCTAGCCTATAGGTCCAAGCAGAATTTGCAACCCTGCATGAATATCATTTCTACTAAAACTAGTTGGCCAAAAGTTACTAAATCATTTGGAAGTTGTTACAGTGCCCTGCATGAGAAAAGCCGCACGATTACCGGTAGTTGCGATTTCTATTATAGGCCTGCAGGCCACGGCCGTTATATCATTAGTGATCGTCACCTCGCCTATGTAAAATTCCAGGCAAATAAAATTAGAACGTTCACCCATGGCCTCGCCTGACGTAGTCGCCAGGTTACGGTTAAACCCACATTTGCCACAACAAACAACAAAAATCGTTGTTTAACATCGTTTTTGGAGGGACTTATATATGTGGATCATTTATTGAATACAGTGTGTACACATTGATCCAAAGTAGTGGTTAACCTGCGATATACACTTTAAAGAGTCTTGTCACGAGAGATCCCAAAAATAGCCCACCTTATGGTTCAACTTTGCGCATCGACCAAACTGGTCTTCGGTTTATTAACTTAGCAATAGCAGGGTTACAAGAATCCAGTACAAAGTAGTAAGAGGATTTAATAAGTCATCTACTCTTTAAGAGAGTATTCTACAGTCAACAAAAAATAAGAACTAAGAGTTCAAAAGAAATAAGACTAACAACAGCGGCAAAATATAAATCAAAAGCGCAAAAGCATTCAATCGGAGCTCTACAGAAAAAAAGTAGAACTAAGGAACCGCTGTCTCTCTCCTCCGCTAAAAGCCCCATTTCGCAATCAACCCTTAACACAGCATACAGGAAAGGGGCCCCAGCGCAGAAGAGAGAAGAGCATCGGCGACCAAAAGCCAAAAAGAAGCCAAGCCAAAAAGTAAGACTGTTCTCCAGGTTTACGGGTCTTTTTATAGGTGGTTTTTGTGATTGATATCATCCGGAAGTCCTTAATATGGTCAAGGGGCCATGCTTTTTGCACATGAATTTGTGGTTGATGTCATCCGGAAGTTCTTGATATGGTCAAAGGGCCGTCAAGGGATAACTCTCCTCCCGTCCCCCTATCTCTCTGAGCCCATTGAACATTTTGTCCTCATAAAAGACCAATGATAGCTATCTTCTCTGGTCTCATATGTCTGTATGTCTAATGGTAGTAACTTTAGCAACTTTGCATTGTTGTTTATGGGCAGACGTCTTTTTAGGCCTCTCCTGAAGTTCCAATCTTCCAACAGTACCATTTTAAAGGTTGATATTTTGTAGAAAAGTATGTTTGCCCTGATTCACCCCTGCTCTAGTTAAGGTACATGGAATGGTCCATTTGTGGGGTGTGGACAGGTGTTCCATACAATGGGTTTGATGTCATTGTTCTTGGTTGCTCCATGGAAAGAGGACATGGGTCCTTGAGCTTCCAATCCTCAGATGTGTGAGGTAATTTGACTCTTGAACTCAATATTGTGGGCCTGTGGCTAGTTTTTTTGTATGTTCATTTGGCTGTTCATGGTCAGTTTATTTTCTCCTCATTTTTGTAGATACTGTTTATAGCCTTATCCTCTACATTTTATTTTGGGTAATTTGTGTTTTTCTTTGTCACTGGCTCACTAATTTCACCTGTGGTTGCAAAATAGACCAAAACCTGATCATTTGTCTCCTGCTGGATCTGTGTGCCACTGCTCTAAGACCCTCGACATTTTAACAGTCTTCTTCTTCTTCTCCTTCTTGTTTAGATACTTTTTAGCCACATGCAATTACACTCCTGATTAACCCCTCTTCTTCACCCACTCATTTTGTCCCCTCCAGTTGCCTTCCAAATTCGGTTGTTCAGACTCTTCTCTTTTCCCCTCTTTCCCCTACCCTGTGCCTATTCAGCTCCTTCTTTTTTCTCTTCTTCTTTCCTTCTCTTTCCTCCATTTCCACTGTCCTAGCTTGTCCATCTTCCAAAATACACTCTCACAACTCTTTCATTTACACACACCTCATCTCCCCTCTCCTCTCCTCCTCTCCTCTCTTCTCCTTTCCTCTCCTCTCCTCCTTCCATTCCTCTCCTCTCCCCTCCTCTCCTTACCTCTCTGCTGGGTTTAGTTTGTGTGGAGTACAGTGGGTTGGATTAGAGCTCCTCCACTCAGCTCTGGGACAGGAGCCAGCATTCCTCTCACTTCCTGTCACTTTCACACTCTTTCTGTCGTGGAGCGGCTGGCTAGATTAGTGGGTATAGAGGCAGGAGAAAGTGTGTCCCGAGCAATATCCTCTCCAAACCTTTCAAGGAAATAAAGTGAGAGAATGTGTGCGAGTTCCTTCGGAATCTCTCTCTCTCTCTCTCTCTCTCTCTCTCTCTCTCTCTCCCTCTCCCCCTCTCTCTCTCCCTCTCTCTCTTTCTCTCTCTCTCTCTGTATCCTGCCATCGAGGCTCCTGGGAGAACATATCTCAGTGTCAGCCTTTAGTAGCCTAGCGGCTGACGCTCTGGGTTACACCTTGAGTGTTTCTGGGCTTTCAGGCAGAGGGAGAGAGAGAGAGAGCGAGAGCGAGAGAGAGAGGGATAATGGAAGAGGGATGAGAGAGGGGGGGGGAAGAAAAGGGGAGAGCGATGGATAGACAGCATAGGAAGACAGGAGCTGATGGAGTAAGAGAGAAGCTGATGGGGGAGAGAGAGTGAGAGAGAGAGAGAGAGAGAGAGAGAGAGAGAGAGAGAGAGAGAGATGCAACCTGTCAGAGCGCACATACAAACATGAAAGCACCGAGCCCCTGGTGTCATTCTGATTATGTTGGACTGAATCAATTTGGATGGCATGAAATGAGGCAGCACAGAGGGGAGGGCTTGACACCAGATGAGCCCCATAAGGCTCACCCATGAGGTGGCAGAGGAAAACACACACACACACACACACACACACACACACACACACACACACACACACACACACACGAGGTGGCAGAGGAAAACACACTCTCTCTCTCTCTCTCTCTCTCTCTCTCTCTCTCTCTCTCTCTCTCTCTCTCTCTCTCTCTCTCTCTCTCTCTCTCTCTCTCTCTCTCTCTCTCTCTCTCTCTCTCTCTCTCTCGCCAATACAGATGTACAGATTTATAACTAGTATGTGGGAGGCTGCAGTGGGGTGCAATTTGGTGCTTCTCTAAACCAAGGTGTTGACAGAGTACAAACACAACAAAAACATGTGAACATTATTGAACCTTATTGATATTGGCACCAAACTATGCAAGGCTTTAACATTTGCATCTTTTTCTTCTTTCTTAAAGGTGCACTGTGTAGGATGTGGCCAGAGTAGGTACTGCAACTATGCTCCTGATTGAAACTGTGCTGTCTATTGCCAAATATGATATTTCCGTGAGTGTTTACAAAGTAATATTGACTAGTATGGCCAAACTGCAATCATTTTCTGGAAATTCAAAATGGCAGACCATGGAGAAGATCCCCTTTTTCATGTATGAGTGCAATTTTCCCAGTCAAAATGAATACTTAGAATTTGATGGTAGTGTTAAGTATTCAAGTATTCATTATATCCCCGAAAGGCGGAGCGTCGGGGATGTAATGGTTTTGCGTGCGCCGCCGCCGCGTCCGCCGCCGCGTCCGCCGCGTCCGCCGCGTCCGCCGCGTCCGCCGCCGCGTAAGGTCTTTCGTGTTAACGCGATAACTTTTGAACGGATGTTTGGATTTGTCCCAGATTTTTTGGGTGAATGCTCTAGGGCAGGTTCATGAACTGATTCGAGTTTGGAGGTCAACACTTTCAAGATGGCTGAATTCAAGATGGCCGAATTTTTGTTTGGTCCATAACTTCTGACCGGGTGGATGGATTTGTCCCAGATTTGGTGTGTGAATGCTCTAGGGTAGGTTCATGAACTGCTTCGAGTTGGGAGGTCAACACTTTCAAGATGGCTGAATTCAAGATGGCCGAATTTTTGTTTGGTCCATAACTTCTGACCGGGTGGATGGATTTGTCCCAGATTTGGTGTGTGAATGCTCTAGGGTAGGTTCATGAACTGCTTCGAGTTGGGAGGTCAACACTTTCAAGATGGCTGAATTCAAGATGGCCGAATTTTTGTTTGGTCCATAACTTCTGACCGGGTGGATGGATTTGTCCCAGATTTGGTGTGTGAATGCTCTAGGGTAGGTTCATGAACTGCTTCGAGTTGGGAGGTCAACACTTTCAAGATGGCTGAATTCAAGATGGCCGAATTTTTGTTTGGTCCATAACTTCTGACCGGGTGGATGGATTTGTCCCAGATTTGGTGTGTGAATGCTCTAGGGTAGGTTTATGAACTGATTCGAGTTTGGAGGTCAACACTTTCAAGATGGCTGAATTCAAGATGGCCGAATTTTTGTTTGGTCCATAACTTCTGACCGGGTGGATGGATTTGTCCCAGATTTGGTGTGTGAATGCTCTAGGGTAGGTTCATGAACTGCTTCGAGTTGGGAGGTCAACACTTTCAAGATGGCTGAATTCAAGATGGCCGAATTTTTGTTTGGTCCATAACTTCTGACCGGGTGGATGGATTTGTCCCAGATTTGGTGTGTGAATGCTCTAGGGTAGGTTCATGAACTGCTTCGAGTTGGGAGGTCAACACTTTCAAGATGGCTGAATTCAAGATGGCCGAATTTTTGTTTGGTCCATAACTTCTGACCGGGTGGATGGATTTGTCCCAGATTTGGTGTGTGAATGCTCTAGGGTAGGTTCATGAACTGCTTCGAGTTGGGAGGTCAACACTTTCAAGATGGCTGAATTCAAGATGGCCGAATTTTTGTTTGGTCCATAACTTCTGACCGGGTGGATGGATTTGTCCCAGATTTGGTGTGTGAATGCTCTAGGGTAGGTTCATGAACTGCTTCGAGTTGGGAGGTCAACACTTTCAAGATGGCTGAATTCAAGATGGCCGAATTTTTGTTTGGTCCATAACTTCTGACCGGGTGGATGGATTTGTCCCAGATTTGGTGTGTGAATGCTCTAGGGTAGGTTTATGAACTGATTCGAGTTTGGAGGTCAACACTTTCAAGATGGCTGAATTCAAGATGGCCGAATTTTTGTTTGGTCCATAACTTCTGACCGGGTGGATGGATTTGTCCCAGATTTGGTGTGTGAATGCTCTAGGGTAGGTTCATGAACTGCTTCGAGTTGGGAGGTCAACACTTTCAAGATGGCTGAATTCAAGATGGCCGAATTTTTGTTTGGTCCATAACTTCTGACCGGGTGGATGGATTTGTCCCAGATTTGGTGTGTGAATGCTCTAGGGTAGGTTTATGAACTGATTCGAGTTTGGAGGTCAACACTTTCAAGATGGCTGAATTCAAGATGGCCGAATTATTCTTTGGCCCATAACTACTGACCGGGTGGATGGATTTGTCCCAGATTTTGTGTGTGAATGCTCTAGGGTAGGTTCATGAACTGATTCGAGTTTGGAAGACAACACTTTCAAAATGGCGGAATTTTCATTTGACCCATAACTTCTGACTGGGTGGATTGATTTGCCCGGTAACACCTTACTTTAATGGTTCACCATTTCAGTGAATCTACCATATTAGGTACAGTGTAATAACCAATGTAACAATATTTAATACCATGTAATACTAGTGTAATACCAGTGTAACAATATGCAATATCAGGTACAGTGTAATAACGAGTGTAACAGTATGCAATACCATGTAATATAGTGTAATACCAGTGTAACAATATGCAATACCATGTAATACCACTTACGCACAAACACATGATGTAAGTAAAAAAATTACATTGTATTAAATATTGTTACACTGGTTATTACACTGTACCTAATGTGGTATATCCACTGAACCATTAAAACAGTATTACCATTTGCCCCATTTTTTGCTTCATTTTCACAATAGTCGTTTGGTTTTAAGCCTATGCACGTCATGTCACGTCTGTATGTATCATATACGTTTACAAAATGGTGGACGGGAGTGGTAGGAATGATGGGGGACTGGAAGCGTCGCGTTTCGGGGATATACCTTAAGCAGTCGAAGGCGACTGCACAGGCAGTCTAGTTCTTTGTTGCCAATGCTGCCAAGGACAGAGACCTAAAAGAAAGAGAGATTGTTAGTTTTCCATGGAGGAGAGGAGAGAAGAGGAGATGGGAGAGATGCATTCTCTCTTTCTCTCGCTCTCTGCCTCCATTCCTCCACTCCAGTATTTCCCAGGCTCATTGGTTAGGGCTCCTGTCAAGCAGGTAATGTAAATTCTCCCCCTGTTTCATCACTGCCAAGTGTGTGCTGTCCAGACACACCCCCTGTACACACAGGCACCACTCAGCATGCTCTCTCTCTCGCACACGCACGCACACATGCACATAGGCCTACACACATTCTCTCTCTCTCTCTCTCTCTCTCTCTCTCTCTCTCTCTCTCTCTCTCTCTCTCTCTCTCTCTCTCTCTCTCTCTCTCTCTCTCTCTCTCTCCCCCCACTTTCCCTGCAGACTCACTGCAAACTGCACACACAAACATACCCCCACACGACTGCCACCATTGCTGTGACTTTGTCAATATTATGGATTCGGTGGTGAGAAATGAAACAGTAGTAGCTCATCTTGTCTCAGCTCCTCTTGTCCAGGAGTACCAGGCAACAGCAGCGTTGGCTCTCCTCTGGCTGCATATTTCATTTAACACTTCCATTCACATTCACTTCTTTCTTTTTTTCTGCATCCTCCTCAGTATGTGCCCATCACTCATTCCCTTTGTCTGTCTCTCATTCATCCTCAACATCTCTCTGTCACTCTCCTTCTCTCTTTTTTCTCCACCTTTCCCTGTCCTCCTTTAAGGCAGGCCAGAATGGTGTTGGTGTCCTTTCAGCGTCACTTACCTACAGAACTGAAGTGCTAATCTGAGTACCACAAGTGCTCATAATTGGGTTGGATATTTTATGTCAGGGATGTCAAACTTAGGCCCGGGGGACTGCTGAGTCATTTTACTCGGCCCACAAGATCATTTCCAATGTGTATTGGCCCACATACACCATTAATGTACAACGTAACAAGACTTGAACATGAAATTTGGTGTGTCAACAGGAATATGAGTGGGCCCAGGCCAATGAAACAGCCCACATTCATATGCAGCACAATATGTGTATTCATATTTGAGCTACCATATATGATGAGTGTGAGAGATTTAACTATGAGTATTAATTGTATGCCCATGTGGTTCCTTTTTTAATGAGCATTAAGTTCGGCAAGAGATATTTTCTAACAGGACCAAAAGCAACAATATATCTGGTCCGGCCCACGACTTCGTTCCAGATTTTGATTTTAGCCCTCAGTCAATTTGAGTTTGACACCCCTGCTTTATGGCATGTGACCATGTGCTATCCTGATGAACCGGCTGTCTACATTGCCATGATGGTTCGCAGAGAGAAAAAAAGTATTTTATGGTTTTTATTGCCAAACAATAAATTTTACAATAAAATTGCCCAAAAAATATTTTTCCAGTTCCCGAAAGTTCAGGTTTTCTATTTTCTCACTCAAACAAAATCAAAAGCTAGAAAGAAACTGCATAGTAAATACAGCCAACTCCGTCAAACAGTCTGGCAAAAGCTGAGGAATCCGTCTCGATGTAGGGTGGTAGATAGTCAAGGTCTTACCTTACTCTGCAATTTCATTGGGGTTCCGAATTCAGATTAAAATTAAAATTGTGCTTTATTAGCATGACTGTTATGATACAGTGCTGCCAAAGCATGCAAATAACAAGACAAAAGTGTGAATGGTGTTACCTTAACCAATCAGTAACAGACTCCACGGGTGAGTCACCACTCTCAACTGTTTGCTGATTGGCAGAACCATGAGCAAACCGAGCTAGGAGGGTCAGGGCAGACTATGTGCGGAGCCAAAATCTTTGGGTGGAAGTGCATAGGATGGCTAAATACACTAAATACAGCCCCCACCAGCAAGTAAAAGCCATGGATATCTACACGTATAGGTGGTTACTATGGTGACTTACCACACATACACACAAACCCAAACACACATGTGGATGTGTGGCATGAGCAGCTTAAAGGGCCCCTAACTGGGGCTGACAGCGTGGTGGCAGAGGCACAGGAGGCTGGAGTGAGTAATCTGGTGCTATCTGCTGCCTGGCAGAAAGAGACCCATTCATCTGTGGTGGATCCAGTGAGCTGGGGAGAGAGTGGTGGAGACAGAGGGAATAGAGGGAGAGAGGAATGAAGCGGTGGATGGAAACAGAGAGAGGGAAGATGAAGGAGAAAGAGAGAGGAGAGGACAGGGATCAAGCAGGATAGAGAGGGATGGAGGAAGAGCCAGGATGAAGGGAGAGAGCAGGGATGGAGAGAGAGAAGCAAGTCGTTGAGTGGAGAGGGAGAGAGAGAAAAGAGAGAGTGAGTAGGAGAAACGGAAGGAGAGCTAGGTTGTGGGCTCTATAACATCCGCTGTGGAAAATGGGAGGTCTTTATTATTTCTACGGCAGACAGCATATTGAGAGGCTCGCACATGCAGTATATGGCCAAGCACAGATAAAAGATGTGCTGTGTGAATGCATTAAGGGTGTAAGTAATAATCAATTTGTATCGATGCATCGATCCTACGGCCAGCAATTCAATTAATCGAATCGTCCACAAGAGAATCGATTAATCATTATTTATCGATTAATTGATTTTTGTTCTTATTTCACTCAGTTTGTGATTTTATTTTGCTCATGCAGTAATAATAATACTGAGTGCAATGATGTTCCTCAAATAAAATGAATAGATATTTCAGTTTTTGTTAATTTATTTAACATTTCACATGAAAGACAAGCCTGTAAAGTAAAAACAATATGAACTTTTGATTTGAATCAAGCAGCATTCTTAGGTATCAAAAATAATTGAATCACCGGCCTAAGAAATCGATATCTAATTGAGTGGCCACAAAGGCTCCGATTTACACCCCTAGTACGCATCCTCTCCCCCATTGAGTGTCTTTCCTCTCTTCCTCTGTTTATGTTTTATTCCCTCCTCTGTGTTCTTTTTTCTATTTTTTTGTTCTCTTTCTCTCCATCCCTCCTACTCTCATCTCTTGTTCCTGGCAACACTCTGGCTCTCGTTCCCGCAGGTGGAGGCTGCAATATTATCATACCCAGAGGCGCGCACACACACACACACACACACACACACACACACACACACACACACACACACACACACACACACACACACACACACACACACACACACACACACACACACACACACACACACACAGAGGCTTTACACTGTAAAAAAATACAGAACACATGTCTGTCTGAATTTTGCAGCAATGAACCCCTGACATGATGTACCAATACATACCCATGGGAGTTCTCTCTCTTTTCAGTACAAAAATAGGTTGGAGCAGGATGGACAAATAGAGGAGAAAAGACCGTAAAGGACACAGTGTGAAAAAACGAGAGAGAGAGAGAGAGAGAGAGAGAGAGAGAGAGAGAGAGAGAGAGCGCGCAACATGGCATCATAGTCTGATGTGTATGTGTGTGAGAAGGCTGATGATACTGTAGGTCCACTTTCATGGGATGATTCAAACGAGAAACTTGCACATGGTAATAACTCATTGATATGCTGATTTTCATGCTTGCCCATCTCCCGCCTCTTTGTCAGGCCTTCAGATGATGCCCGAGCAGGAATTCATTTCTCTGGCTTCCCGGCTATCAATTTTCCATAAATTGGACAAAATCAACAATGCTGCCCATACAAAGTGAGGCAGCCAAGACTGAAATGCAAAATCCATCTTCTACCATTTGCACTGATAATAAGCTTCTGACTTGCTTTTGATTTCAGCTTGAATTGCACAGACTAGAATGGTGTAGTCACGTGCTTAAAAGCGTCTCATTCCCCAGTGCAGTCACGTATGTACATGATTTACAACATAGTATAAAATGAATAATGGTGCACAGAAAAGATTTTAAAAAAAGGAAATAGGGACCACAATCCTGAGGAGCGACAGTATATGCATGCACAAGAAGAATACATTTGGTTTTATATACGGTGGCATGTGGAGTGGGTTATTGAATATGAATTAAATATACGTAGTACAGAAATGATGTTCCTGGATATTGAAGAATTAGAATAATGGCACTGCATTGTACAGTATGTAGAGATATTGCACAGTATTTCAAAAATGTAAAATTGATTCTGCACAGTAGGTAAATTGAAAGAAGTCAGGGAATTGAGGGATACTGAAGTGCAGAGTGGGTTCAGAGTGATTATAGCATTCGGGGGAAATCTGTTCTTTGGTCACTTTTTATTTTTATGGGCTTTTGTATTACTTCCCTGAAGTAAAGAAGACAAAAATGAAACGCACTTTGATGATGTTCTTTGCTATACTGAGGCAGCGGGAGGTGTAAATGTCCATCAGGCAGGTGAGAGGGCAACCAATGATCTTTGCAGCCTTCACAACGCTCATGAAGCATCTCTCTGAATGTGTTCCTGCTGCCTCCGGATCATACACTGTACAGTACCGTCAGCAGGCTCTCAGGGGGAGAGCAGTAGAAGGTCAACAGTAGAAGGTCAGCAGTAAACAGTCCGCACCAGGCCAGAGTCTAGGTTGTTTCCTGAGGCCCACCAGGAAGTTTAGATGCTGCTGTGCCTGCTTAATGAGTTATCTGCTGTCTGACCAGGAGATTCGGCATCATCAGGATGGTAGAGCTGGTGGACACAAACACATTCTGAGGTTTATAGGCTATTCAGTTTGGGACAAACATTTCTTGGAGTTCACTGCTATGTAGAGGACCCTGACTGGCATTATAATGCCTTTTACTGTGTGGAGTGGACGAGGTGTGGGAGAAGGGCTGGAAGGGATGAGCATGGCTTGTGCTGCTTCAAAGCCAGAAGAGAAGTAGGATAATTTACAGTAGCTCTTCTGAAAATGGAATACTCTTGCATACTCTTGTCTAGTCTGTTGTTGTCACGTGACTTTCTCTTTATGTATTTATGTGATTATCCTCCCCATTTATAAGAGCAACAAGAAGACATCGTCATTCAAATTGGATAGAACCTTATCCCACTCTTGCACTGATGACAGAACACCAACCATTAAAAGGGATATTACCAAAAATTAATTACCGCCACAAAATGATTCTGACCTCAAGCCACCTCGTAATGATTTCATTCATTAAACTTCACAGCAAGTAGGTTTCACTAGAGAAGTGAGAAAAGAATGTTTGCTAGAAAATGTCATTTAATGACACAACTGAGAAACACGAATTTCAAGGAGGATGTTCAAAGACTTTCTAATGACCTGTAGCAAATTAACAGCAGCAATGTGCATCCCAAATTAGGTTTCATGAAAACACCCACTAGATGATCACTACAAATTCAGCAATCACAGTGTTGGAATATTCTAGTTGACAACCTTCAATTTCTACCCCTTGTTTTCAATAAAATTTGTGTCAACAACTGACAAATTGGTGAAGTCAATAAAATCTTTAATGTGACTGACAAAGATATCAGTGAAACTGTAAACTCTACGTAGCTTGCCATATTTCTTGCTTTCAATTAAGCAACACCAAACTATTAAGGGTCATTTCACATGAAATCAGACACTTGGGGACCCGACCAACTCGTATTTCAATATAATTTAGTGTGCCTTTTCAGTGGCAAGGTAGAACCCCAGAACTGCATTTGTGTGAATCTGGCACTTATATTAAAGGAGAATAATATAATAATATTAATATAATATTAATATTAATTAATATTATATTAATATAACGCATGAAAACACTATGAAAGTTTTAATTAAGAGGGTAGGACACTGTACATTCATGTTTAGCCTATATCAGTCAATCAGTCACAAAGACATGTTTTTGATGTTGTTTGAAAGCTCTTTCCTTGCTCTTCAAAACTCATTACAACATGGAACACAATATTTATCCGAATATGAATTATGAGATATTAAAATGTTAAAAGTTGAATATCAAAAAAAGCTATATTTTAAAATGACCAATATCTTGTGTAAACTTACCATGCAATGTTATGAACAATTCCTGAAATTGTGGTGTTTTGTTCTTGAGTTGTTACAGAGATAATGGGGTTTATATTGAGATGTGTTGTAATAAAGTAGTAATAAAGCTGTGTTAGAGAGTACTAGCCTAGAAATTTAGACGCCCCTAGCGACCGCAAATTGAATTTGCTTCCGGGGGCAGTCTAGCGGACCCCGGTCGTTTTGCGAGGCTGAAAGTTATTCGATGACAGGGCCAATCAAATCGCGAGGGGGGCCGGGCTACTTAGTAAACAGGAAACTTTCTAAGAAGCAGCATGGTGTCCGTCCGTGCTACGTACAGCACGAAAGTGTTCACTTAATTTTAAAAGCCTGGCTGATAATACATTTCGTGTCTGACATGGATTGATGTAATAATACACCATGAACTTATCGGACACAAATAGACCACAACATATTACCATTTGATCATTCGATGTTTTAAACTAGCTCGGTAAGCTAAGTTGAGCATTTTACAGAACCAGATAGTCACACGCTATTATCAGACCATTACTGTAGGTGTAGAATGAAATTGCTGCCCCAATTTCTAATAAGACACATGCCATTAAAAACGAGACATTTGGGAGCTTTGAAAGTCTTTGAGTAGCTTACTAAATAGATGGGAATGACATAGTCTACCAAGCTAGTGGCTAGCTAACCTGTCGTCAATAACACAGAGCTAGGTATCCAGCCTTGTATTATATGCCTGCCCCAAATTCTAGTAAGATCCATGTCATTAAAAACGAGACATTTGGGAGCTTTGAAAGTCTGTAAGTCGCTTACTAAATAGATGGGAATGACACCTAGTCTACCGAGCTAGCGGCTAGCCAATCTGTCGTCAACTACACAGAGCTAGGTATCCAGCCGTTATGGGTATACAGCTAGCTAGCTAACACCGAACATGCCATGTTGACAACAATCATAAATATAACCATTTAACAAGCCCCAAATTGCTCAACATTTCGCTGGTTGATCAAGGAGGGCCGTGTGGTTGAAAACGAGGCATTTTTGAACTATGTAAGTGAAAACACGATTTATTAGGAAACTTGTTTGTGGCTGTGGTGATCACACGCATTCACTGCTACGACAGCTCGGAGTTGCCGCTTCACAAGACAGCTGTGACGTTACACAGAAGTGTGTGGGGATTGGTTGTTTGCCATCCAATTGCGTGGCGTTGAGTGCTGAAGCAACCGTTTATCCCGCCCACACTGCCGCCCAGCCCTCCTAGACCCTGGTACAGCTTTTTGCTGTACGGGTCTGGCTCGCGCTGGGCTAAGAGAGTACCCCACCCTACCAAAATCAAGCATGAATAGTGAGCTACCCTCTTAATTAAAACTTTCATAGCCCGTTTTCCCCTATTACCTGTATATTACAGGTAGGCCTATATATATACATACCTGTACCCTGTAGCCTATATTCAAAATGTAGAAAAAAAAGCAGTATCAGCACATATCCACAGCCAACTCCACATTAACAGCGTCATTACTTTTCCACATCGGTTCCAGAGGTGCGGTGTCAGAAAGACTAACTTTATGTCTATAATTGAAATCTGCTCCGAAGTTGGCAAAACAATCTTTTTCCTGATAATGGTCCTGCTCGTAGATGAAATTACCCAAAAAGAAAAAGTCATTATATCTATTTACTGCATATTGGACAGCATCCATTAGAGTGATGGCCTGTGAAAAAGCCTTAATCTTCAACCCACTAATCAGATCTGGACAGAAACATCTTCACAATGAGTAGTACGCAAACTTGTTCTTAAAGAACACAAAACCAACTGCAACTGAACACACATATTATTAAGGGAGTTTATTTCTCATTGTTCATTATAAGGACTGTATACGTAGAATCATTGGGGATTAATATTGCTTTCAGTCAATTGTTTACACAACATATTTGTGGTGGGGAAATTAAAGGAGTAGTCCGGTGTGAAATGGTTTACGTTGTGTCAATATGTGATGCTGAGCGCTGACGTTTGCCTCATACCTCGCATCCAAAGGTCCCCTGCATTCCGAAATCCGAGTGGTAGGCGGGACCCCGCGAGCTAGGTGAAATGCAGCTTCTGTCGGGAGGTCCTGGCACCTGTGTTAGCCATGGGGCTAAATCTTTACTTTACACCCATTTACGAGGCTCAAAGTTGCAAAAATGTTGATCCCGTAGTGTCGGGTGGTTGTTGACATGTAAATCCAGGCACTGAGAAGTTTGATAGTGCACCGTTGTTTTAACTACAATTACGTTTTTGAAGGCTGCGCCTCGGAGGACTCTGCCGGGCGCCGCCATCTTTTTTTCTAGTCGCGATACGTCAATAGGTCATGTGATACATCACGTGGTTATTGGACTGCAGTCGGAGACCGTCTAAAACTGACTTCAGCTTCAGCGACAAAATATTACAGTACTTATAGGTTTGGTTTTTTTTTTTACAATGGGTGTTTTGTCGCTGAAGCCAGTTTTAGACGGTCTCCGACTGCATTTCACCTAGCTCGCGGGGTCCCGCCTACCACTCGGATTTCGGAATGCAGGGGACCTTTGGATGCGAGGTATGAGGCAAACGTCAGCGCTCAGCATCACATATTGACACAACGTAAACCATTTCACACCGGACTACTCCTTTAAAAAGGTTTGAATTTGATATTAGAGGCGGTGAACACAGGCCTTGAAGAAACCAGCATATTTCTTGGCATTGAGTCAGTCGTTAATGACATTTCTTTCTGTCTCTGTGTTATGAGCAGTACCGTTCATCAATTGTGTATTACTCTGTCTGCTTAGAGCCGAGATAGATGAAAGTAATAAAAACTCTCTCAAATAGATGACAATAATAAAATAATCTGGATGGAGTAAATTACCCATCCAAAGTTTAAAGCCAAGATATTCCACTCAACTGGAAAACTATAAATGTTAGTCATGCTGTGGTAAAGTCATTTCTAAGGTTGCACATCCAGAAACCAAACTTACATTTCAACACCATACCTTACACACACACTCTCTCTCTCTCTCTCTCTCTCTCTCTCTCTCTCTCTCTCTCTCTCTCTCTCTCTCTCTCTCTCTCACTCACTCACTCACTCACTCACTCACTCACTCACTCACTCACTCACTCACTCACTCACTCACACACACACACACACACACACACACACACACACACACACACACACACACACACACACACACACACACACACACACACACACACACACACACACACACATTTCATCCCAGATCATCCATCTACTTTTCATCATTCTACAGTAACTCAGGTTTTCTACTTCTAATAAACAGCCCATAAAGTGGCCCATTAGCTCTCCTGTGTACAGCCTGTTATTCATGATGCCTGGCTGCCTTTGACAGGCCTCTGTATGTTTGCCTGTCAGCGAACCAGAGTGGTGCTGGAGTAACAGCTGGGGGAAGGGGGTGTGGAGAAGACGTCGCCAAACATATTAAACTGGCACTAGAAATGAAAATGGATGGATGTCCTATTACAGTGCTGGTCAAAAGTATTGGCAGCCCAGAAATTCCAAACAAATACAGCAGGCAGCCGTAACAGTCACAACCAGTCCCACCTTGTGTGTATTTGAACAAATGATTGTGCATTACATGTCGCATGCGTCTTGAAAATAATGACAAATCAACAATGTTGCATTATGTAACCGGCATTAGGAGCAATGTTGCGTAATGCAACAACCGGCTCCAATGGGTTAAGCTGGCAGGATAAGCTAATGTTAGCATTTTACAGAACCAGTTACCAGACTGTCACAAACTTATATATTAGGATCAAAACACACTATAGTGGTTAACCCATGTAGACATTGTGTTGTGATAGGCTATTGAGTGGGTTTATGTGGGCAAAGAGCTGTTATGCGCTCTCACTGGGTCTGGACCGGAGGAGTGCCTCCCCTGTGTGTGTGTGTGTGTGTGTGTGTGTGTGTGTGTTTGTGTGTGTGTGAATGCAGATGAAAAGTAACAGCTGCCCCGCTAGGTATCTCCTGGGACTAGGCCTACAGCCGACCACGGCCCGCAGTTTACTGTGTGGGGATTTATAGTAAGGTCGCCAAATTCCGCTCACTTCACTGATCACTTCACTGAAAACGTGATAATATCACTATTTCAAATACTATTTAATTATGCTATCGTATATTTTTGGATAGCGGCAACTGTGTAGATGAGGTAATGAGCAATTAGTTAACATTGGTAGCCTAGCCCTTTCTATCGGAATTTGGCGATAACGGCCTGCATGTCCAAAATCTAGTTTCAGCACAATTCACCGGCGAAAGGCTCCCGATTCCGCCCGCTTGATTTCAGGTCATGTCGGTATTTCCGTTACTGTTTATTATTCCTTCATGCTGTTGTGCTGATTTCGTTCACACTTGCAGTCCTGGCTTTACCAATGCAGGAAATGTGATTAGTTTGGTCGTTACTGTGGAAACGGTTGAATAATTTTGGTCCTAAAGCGAAACAGGAAAGCGGCCAGGGCGAGTTTT
>NC_085860.1:4904585-5004585 GCF_034702125.1 Engraulis encrasicolus
TCAGGTCCATGCGCCGCTCTTTCTGCGATGAAAACATCTGTGACTGTCATAGCCAAGAAATCCTTGTCTTAGCCTGTCCTTCGCAATGCCAATGCCTGTTGCAACATGCAGAATGGCGGAGATCTCATTCATCAGCTCAACATAATTCCCACGATTCGAAGAGTGTGTACTCTCAGTCTCATCACCACCGCACCAACTCCTGAAGCAGGTTGCCTGCAGAGCCATACAGAGGGCTCTGGTTGCTTGAATGAGACGTCACGGTTCTCCTCACGGTTCTCCTTCACTTTGGCATTGTGCATGCTAACGTAACTTTAGCCGGTGCTGTTCATCCAAAGCCACATCTAGCCTATTCCAGACGCCCCAAACGTCTTCACAGCAATTTGGCAATAAATATGAGTACCCGAGGATTGTGTTTCGTGAGGCTCCTTGGTAAATTTTTAAGTCACAAAATCCCATGCTAATGGTCTTCCACACATTCTCGCCGGTTGCAAACAAGAGACACGGATAACAAAAAAATATTTTCTGTTGTACCACTCACTTTGAAATGATCGGGTCGTTCTAATCTTCTGCCCGGTCACCTGTAGCAGAAAACCCTTCAGCTCTGTCGGTCCTCCATTCTTTATCACATCTTTTTTTCCCCTTGGAAATCCAACTTTGAGAATGCTCTTAGTTTCGTTATGAAATCCACTTCCATGGTAGCAGTCAAAGTGAACAAGCTAGCCAACACTAATGACACCGACTATTTTGAACTTCAGATTCGCTATGACGTCACTGACCAACAAGACTCTCAACGCCAGAACGAGGTTGCGGCCAGACTGCTCCTAGCCGCACCACTGTATCTTTCAGTGGGCGTTAAGCCAAAGCGTTCAGAGTAAAGAAATGATAATCACACGTAGAAAATAGTAAAACATTATCAGGAAAATGAGGGCACACCATACATATTTCTATTAAGTGTATAAAAACGTTTAATACAATATTACCAGGTTGCATACACAGAACGAGCAAAATGGCGCATGCGCTCAAGCTTGTAAAGGAGGTGATTGCGCAATCCTGGGTCAGGCAAGCTCGGAGCTGCCCCAAATTCAGCGTATTCGGAGCAATTTGACATGAAATGGGCAAATATTACGATTTTGGACACGAAAATTATTGAAACTGTTTAAATACTGCACAAATGGTAGTTATGGCGCAGATGCTCGAAAACAATAGTTGTTATTGTTACTATTATTCATTCTCATGTAGGCTGGTGAGGCACTGCCTCCCCTGCCGTATTGGAGCGCACGTGCCTGGTGTGTGTGTGTGTGGTGTGTGTGTGTGTGTTGTGTGTGTGTGTGTGTGTGTGTGTGTGTGTGTGTGTGTGTGTGTGTGTGTGTGTGCGCGACTGTGCACGCATGGGCAGTAGAGTGTGTCGGTCAAGCAGCATGTGTTCTGTGTTATGATGTCCACAGTGGTTTGCCATAGCCCCTGTAGTGCTCTCAAGTTAAACCCACACTGGGCACCTAGAACTAAGCTAAACCATCTCTATTTCTCTTCCCTCTCTCTCTCTCTCTCTCTCTCTCTCTCTGGAGGTCCATGAATGCACCGCTGCTTCCCCAGTATAGTGGCAGAGCTCCCCAGGAGAGATCTGTACAAGCAGCAGCATATGTCCACAATCTGACAATCTGTACCTGGGACAGAACATGTACTCTACAAGTGTTGCAGCTGTCTCTCTCTCAACATCTGTCTTTCTCAATATTTTCTACTCAGCCCGTTTATCACTCACTCTCTGCCCTTCTTTCTGTTTTCCTCTCTTTCTCTCTACCTCTTCTCTTTTCACTTTACCTCTTCCCCTCTCTCCCCCCCCTCTCTCTCTGTCTATCTATCCTCCTGTCGTCTTTACTCTGTTTCCTCACTCCAGTTTCCTCTGTATCCCTCACACCTACTACTTCTCATCTCCTCTCTTTGTCTTCCCTACTTTGGGACTTTGTAACCCCTACCCCCATTCAAGGTCATTCGTCTTTCTTCTGCGCTTGTCCTTCCCCTTGGACTCCTTTTCTGTTACTTCCCCTCGTTCCTCTAGCTCTACTCCATTTTTCATGAGATTGAGTTGTGTACAAGATGCACCTGTGGTGAAGGATAGCAGCCTGCCTTTGAAAAGATCCATTCTCTCATGTTGATGTGGGTGTGCACGCACGCATACGCACACAAACACACACTCACACCTGTCTCCTCCGTATACTGCATCTCATCATAGCCTCCAGTCTCATCATCATCATTCAGATTCAAGATTCAAGATTAGTTTATTACGTCTTATTATAGCTTTGAAGCCTATAAAGAGTAAAAAATGTTGTGTTTTTTGTGTCCTCAAAAATAATAAAAATTAGAATAAAAAAGAGAGGGGGGAGGTGGAAAAAGTGCAAAGAAAGTGCCTTGTTGAATGAATGAATTCAGTAATTCAGTAATCTAACTGCTTGGTGGAAGAAACTACTTTGGAGTCTGGTAGTGTGAGATTTCAGGCTTCTGTACCATTTCCCAGATGGCAATATAGAAAACAGTTCATAGTTGGGATGACTAGGATCAGCCAAGATTTTTTTTGCCTTCCTGATGCTCCTTCCCTCGAATAGCTCCAGTATGGAGGGTAAGTTACAGCCGCATATGTTCTGAGCTGTACGCACAACCCTCTGAAGAGCTCTCCTGTTGGCTTGAGAGCAGTTTCCATACCATGCAATAATGGTCCCCGTCAGAATGCTCATCATTATCATGATTGCAGGGAAAGAAAGAGAGAAAAAAACAAGACCAAAAAGCATCAGCTACAGTATACCAGACAATTGAGATATTATTTGGATTGAATTCAGTAGTGAATCAGTAGTGCCGTCTTTAATGGACCACAAGGGGCTCAGTTTATTACATTACATTACACTTAGCTGACGCTTTTATCTAGAGCGACTTACAGTTAGCCTATTTGCAGGGTATTGGTTACAGTTCCTGGAGAAATGTGGGGTTAGGTGCCTTGCTCAAGGGCACGGATAGAGGTGTTGGGACGAGAGGTAATGGTGGGGTTTGGACCTGCAAGCCTCTGATCCAAAGACCACCTCCCGCACCACTAGGCCAATATGTATTGGGGCAGCTACATTGGTTAAAATAGATCTCAAAATAAGCTGAAAAAAAGAAACATAACAGTCTTCTTTCCCAGGTTGATGATCAATGATAGTTTTGTGGTGTATTGATTTATCAATGGCTCACTGGACTTGCGTAGCAAGTCTCTCTCTTTCTCTCTCTCTCTCTCTCTCTCTCTCTCTCTCTCTCTCTCTCTCTCTCTCTCTCTCTCTCTCTCTCTCTCTCTCTCTCTCTGTGTCTCTGAGTGTCTCTTTCTGCAAGGCCAGGTGATGAATATAATATTTATGTACATTGCTAGCTCCTCTCAACTCCTTCACTTCTGCTGTCTATGCTGTGTGGTGGGTGGGATTGATCCCAGATGTCAGTGTGAGAGCTTTGTCAGACCAATCTCTTCATTACCAGGCATGCTCATCCGCCCTCCAGACCTGTTGATCTGATAATTTTATGGGCGGGAAATAACAAAACCAGACTACACGCATCAAGGAATGCTGCTGTCTATTCTAGGCTGGATACCCTAGCACAGGGTTTAACTCTACTCGGACATAGTTTCTTTCTTTATTTCTGTGTTTCTGTCTTTCTTCCTTTCTCTAGGCCTACATGTTTTCTCCTGCATGTTTCAACTGTCAATCACGTCAAGTTAATTTTCTTCATTGCAATTATGCTTTTTTTTTTACATACGGAAGCATTAGCTAAAAAATCTTCTAATTCTGAATAAATTGGTTACATTTTATAGTAATTTCTGTTTATTAAGCTTTAATAGTACTTTGTAAAATAATGAACAAATGATGAACAAAACATTAACGTTTGTAAATGACTGGGAAATGTCAGGTTCATATTTTATATTTCTCAAAGATTGACAAATTGTTTGTAAATTATTATTTTTTTTTTTTAAATCAGGTGCAATACTCGTGGTGCAAATGGTAGGGCACTCGTTTGCTATGTGGCCGACACAGGTTTGACTCCCGGCCCGGGTCCTTTGCTGACCCTTACCCATCTCTCTCTGTCCACTCACTTCCTGTCAATTTATTTTTTTGATAAAATATTCTGTTAAAAAGTTGTTAAAATCTTGAGCATATTATTTGTAGATATTTTATAAAGCATGAATAAAATGTAGTTAAAAATAAAACCTTAATGTTTGTTAATGTTTTGTTCATCATTAGTTAATTATGTAGGCCTACTAAGTCTTTATAAGTAGACATTATTATAGTGTTAGCAATATATTTAATTCTGAATTTGTGAAGCGTTTACATGATGTTTTAAAAGTGAAATTATTTTTTTATTCTGAATTAAATTGCCTCTGCAAAAATATACTGCATGCTTTTCCTCCATCTCTCTGGTGAGTCAAGGATCATGGAAAGGATCAGAAATAATAACCTTTGGCATCCATACCTACCACACGCTGTTTCTCCTCTGGTGAAGTGACAGAAATCCTGTGCGTACACAACCTTTGGTTTCCATCACTACCACATGTTCCTTCACCTCTCTTTTGAGTGAAGGATCATGGGAAATTGCAAGAAATATGTACCCCAACCTTTGGTTTCCATAACTACCACATGCTGTTCCGACCCCTCTCTGGCCCCTCCTGCTCCAAGCTAACTCACAGCATGACCAGACTTCATCCACACTCATTTTAGTGGGATAGTTCACTCAGGTGTGTGTGTGTGTGTGTGTGTGTGTGTGTGTGCGCGCGTGTGCGTGCGTGCGTGTGCGTGCGCGCGCGTGCACGCGTGCGCGTGACTGTGCTTCATCTACACTCAATTCAGGAACACTCACACTGTCTAGATGTCAGGAATATGAGGTGTGTGTGCCTGTGCGTGTGATCAGACTTGATCTCTTCTCATTTCAGGATGATAGCTCACAGGACTGTCTAGATGTCAGGTTTGAGACGTGTGACGTGTGGCAAATGGGAATGGCAGTGTAAGACAGTGTTTCAGTGATTGAGTCAGTGAGAGAGTGAGAGAGATGGGGAGAGAGAGAGACAGAGACAGAGACAGAGACACAGAGAGAGGGAGTTTCTCTTGTGTGTCATCATCAATCCAGAGTATCCCTCAGGGTCACAGATACTGTCAGTCCGTCAGTCTATGTGCCATTAGCGTGCAGTGACCCTTGATAAAATCAGCAGCAATGGACAATAGAAACTCAAGGCAGGTTTACAAAGTCTGAATCATCTATCAACATTTCACAGAACAAGGAGGACATTAAGGATTTCAGTTCATAGCTTGAATGCACACCAATGAACTTTGCCATGCTCTCCTCCTGAAAAGAACTGAATACATGACGAAACAGACTGGTGCCCACAATGTTTTTTTCGATTTACACAGAAAGTTATTTTGTAAGTTTGTAAGGTCACAAAATATTAATTAGACATTTATTGCAAATTGAGCCAAATACGAGCCCTGTTAAAAGGTCATTGTGGACATTAATGGTGCACCGTGTAATATTTTTAGTAGTTAATTTCGGGAATTCATGCTACCTTTTTAACACTATACTTTCCCTTTTCATGTATGAAAAGTGCAATTTCCCCAGTCATATTGAATAATTAGAATTTGATGGTGGTGGGGACCTTCGCCATGGTCTGCCATTTTGAATTTCCTGAAATAGACATTTTTAGCTGTAAAACACGAGAAGATCAAATTTGGCAATAGGCAGCACAATTTCAATGAGAAGCATAGTTGCAGTACCTATTCTGGCCACAATCTTACACAGTGCAGAGCAACAGGATAGGACCCTTCTCTGTACATGCCTGATGTGAGTTGGTGTGTGTGTGTGTGTGTGTGTGTGTGTGTGTGTGTGTGTGTGTGTGTGTGTGTGTGTGTGTGTGTGTGTGTGTGTGTGTGTGTGTGTGTGTGTGTGTGTGTGTGTGTGTGTGTGTGTGTGTGTTCGTTTGTGTCTGTTTCGGAGTTGTGTGTATGGGTGACTGGTTGTGTGCGTGTGTGTAAGGCGTTGTGGTGATGTGTCTTGGTCAGTGGCTGTGTGAGTGTGTGGGTCACCGTGTGCACAGCATGTGCATGAGTGTAGGGATTTGAGGGTGAAACCCATCTCTGTGCAACTCCTTGTCTCTGTCACAGCTGATCACTGAAATCTCTACATCGCAACTCAGCACTCTCTCACCTTCTCCTTCTTCTACTACTTTTCCCTATCCATACCCCCCTCTGTCTACCTCTACCTCTCTCTCTATTTCTCTGTGTCTGTCTCCCTCCCTCTCTCCCTTCTCACCCTCCCTCCCTTCCCTTCCCTTCCCTTCGTCTTTTCCTCAACAATGTTATTTTACTTGACGTTGTGAATCCATTTGCTCTACTTAGATGAGCCAAAAAATGGTCAAACTATCTCTGCACACCTGCCCTCTAGTCTTTTTTTATCTCTCTTTCTCATTTTCTTTCTCTGACCTGATCACCCTCTCTCTATTGCTATTTTTTCCTCCATATCTGCCTTTCTCTTCATTTTTTGCCTGTATTTTTCTTTCTTTCTTTCTTTCTTTCTTTCTTTCTTTCTTTCTTTCTTTCTTTCTTTCTTTCTTTCTTTCTTTCTTTCTTTCTTTCTTTCTTTCTTTACCCTACTCTTGTTATTTCCCTTTTCTCTTTATCTCTTCCTTTTTCTCTGTTTTCCTTTCTCTTTCTCTTTCTCCCTCTCTAGGCTATTTCTCTCTCCCTCCTTCCTCCTATAGTCAATCTATCGTCAACATGTGACTGGGTCTTTTTTTGCCTCTTTCTCTTTCTTCTTTTCTAATACCATGTGTCTCTGTGATTATTCGGCTCTCTCTTCCCTCCCATCTTTCTCTTTGTCTGTCTCTGTCTATTTCTATTTCTTGTGGTTGTGTCTTTTTTTTCTCCTCCCTGACTCACACTGTTTCTTCCTTCAAACCATGTCTCCTTCTCTGAAATGTCAGGGGGATATTAAAGTCAAAAGCGACTCGGATCACAGATCCGGCTCACGAGGGTAACTGCTAAGCAACCCATCACAGAGAGAGAGAGAGAGAGAGAGAGAGAGAGAGAGAGAGAGAGAGAGAGAGAGAGAGAGAGAGAGAGAGAGAGAGAGAGAGAGAGAGAGAGAGAGAGAGAGAGAGAGGATGTACGCTCATGACGGCCCCGTTTGTTGTTTTATCTTGTCGTGCTAACAATACTATGATGCAAGGCGGCTTTGGGGCGCTGCAAACACGAACATAAGCAGGGCATCCTGGGTGATGCAAAAGAAAGAGGAAAGTGTGTGTGTGTGTGTGTGTGTGTGCGTGTGCGTGTGCGTGTGTGTGTGTGTGTGTTGTGTGTGTGTGTGTGTGTGTGTGTGTGTGTGTGTGTGTGTGTGTGTGTGTGTGTGTGCGCGTGCGTGCGTGCGTGTGTGTGTGTGTGCAGGCATTGATATGTGATATTGATGAACTTCATGCATCAAAGAAAAGTGAGTGTGAGATGTTTAGCAGCATGACATTTTGGAAAATGTGTATGCCACTGATTCTTGAGAATGTGGCTAAAACATAGCCTGTTTCCTACCAGAGGTTTCCTACCAGACCTCTGTGTGTTTTCAGTCAAAAAATATTGCTTCAATATCAATGGCAGCTCGCATTGAGGAGTCAAATGACATATTATGACACAGGATGACGTGTGTGCATGTGAATCAATGCGTGACCTGGATGTACAAGTAGTCTGATGTGCTGTGTGGGTGTGCATTGTGGTATGCTGTGACAAGATCTATGGCTGTGATGTAACACAGGTCAAGGTATGCATTACTGTAGGTGTGTGCTGGGGCATGACAGAATGTCATGTCACAGTAAATGTTGTGGTGTTAATTCAACACTTACAGAGTTCATTTAAGTCCAAATGGACTCAAATGAACTCTCTAAGTGTTAAATGAGCACTGCAGAATTTACTGTGTAGTAAGTTATTCTGCACTGTTTGTGGTGTTGTGACGCATCAGATGTATGTCTATCCATGTGTATATCCGTAGGTGAGCTGAAGTGAGTAAAATGGATTTGCATGTTTCCCCATTTTCCCCACCTTTCATTCTCTCTTTCTTATTCCTGTCTTTTACTCTTGCTATCTGTTTGTTGTTTTCTCTCTCTGTCTTTCATTGTGCATTCATGTGGCATCCTTGTCCTGCTCTGCACTCCTTCTTGTTTCGCCAAACACTGTCCTTTTCTATCCTCCGTTATTTTCTCAGACACCTGTATTATCTTGATCTCTCACTGTCTATTTCTCTTTCTCCTGTTCTGTCTCCTTCTATCTTCGTTGCCTTGTCTACCTGTCTGTCTCCATCTCTTCTTCTGCCATTCACATTCCCTGCCTCTCTCAGTCTTCTACACCACTTGCTGCTCATATCCTCTTGCCTTCACTTCAGTGTCATCTTGTGATTTCCTCTGCATGTATTTTCTGTCTTTCTCTCCATTTCTCTTCTTCCCATCCCCACCTCTTAGGCCTTGAGCCACAGCCCCAAATTTTGGCTATCGGTGCCATCTGGGGGAGGAATGCTAACATTTTTTTTGTAAGATATATCCCCCCACTACTAGAAAAAGCCTGATAGCAGTCACGGGGTGGTAACGAAATCCCTTTTTTTGGCTCTTGAAGTGACTACCCCCCTTTTTGAATTTGGATGCATGTCTAGTTCAGGCTCATTTCGTGGGGTATTGCCAATATTCTATACAATGGTGCCTGGTATCACTGGAAAGGGGACCTTTCAGGCTTTCATTTAAGCCCATTGGTGAATCTGTCTGACATACACAGAGGTCACAGCACTTCATTAAATCAGACATAGCTCACATTTTCCAACAACTCTTGGCTAAACTCTCTGCTTTCATTGATCTCTGTGGCGTGAAAGAACACCAAGGACACAAAATTGGACAACCCCAATTGTCTTTTGAGTCTGCTGATTCAGAAAATGTATAATATGCCCATACAATTATTTTGTATGCGTTTGTGAGAGCGTTAAATTTGACTTGTGCAACCAGCAAAAGTCTTCAAAATAATAGCCAATACATGCAGGTCATCTGTTGGAAATATTGGGCCTTTTTCCTTCCAAAGTTTCTGCTTGGCATCACTGCTTGGCATTAGGCCTTCATTTAAGATCATTACTAAATCTGTCTGACATACTCAGAGGTCACAGCACTTCATTAAACCAGAAATAATAATAACAAATGTCGCCTAAACTGTACGCTTTCTTTAGTCGGCTTTCTTTAAACCATGGGAAAACATCAAGGACACAAACCCCAACCATTTCAATACTCAAGGCACTCTGCTAATTCAGACAATGTATGATATACCCATACAATGTATTGTGAGAGCCTTACAAAAGGCCATAATGATCATCAATATGACATATTAAATTCTGTCCTATCTCTTTATAGACGTAAGGAAATGTAAGGAGACATAAGAATAAGGAGATAAAAGTGATGAGCGGGGGCATGGGGAGGCACTGTATGTAGATGTAGAGTTGGGGGGGGGGGGGGCAAGGGGGAGACGTAGGGGTGAGGTGAGTGGGGGCAATTGAGGAGGGGCACTGTTGGGTGGGGGGCAAGGCCAGGGTAGTGGAGGTAAGTGAGTGGAGGACAGTGTTGAGTGGGGGAGGTGATTGAGGGGGCACTGTGGAGTGGGGGGCTCAAGGGGGGTAGTGGGGGTAGGTGAGGGGGAGGGCACTGTTGAGTGGGGGGGGCGTGGGGGTAGGTGAGGGGGGGGGGCTTAAAGGAAAGTGAGGGGGGTTGGGGAGGTAAGACACTGTAGGGTGGGGAGGGGAGTGGGGGTGAGATACTGTAGAGCAAGTGGGAGGTAAGGGTGGATAAATGTTTGAAAATATTTGGAATAGTTTCAGAAACATCTACCATATTGAATGCTGGAGGGAATTTGAGATGCCCTAGTTTCAGCAGTGTTGTGTATATATTTAATTTTTGACCACTTTCTTTAGAATATGTCAAGGTGGCAAAATCGAAATTCACCTTCTATTGTTCAGCCATGCTCATATCGGACTGTGTGACAACTAGCCTAAAAATCTAGACGTCCCTAGGGGTTTGGCGCGGCCAGGCTATGTGACAACATCAGCATCTTCAAAATGACCCGTAAACAGTGGCTGAAAATAAACCAGACCTGCTCCTATTAATTCATAGTATGAACATTGTTTTACTCTGTAGGCCTATACTGTATATTTGGTGTTTGTGGTAAAATGTCATGTCTTCTGTAATGCAGTATTGTTCTTTTTATTATGGGTACCTGCCTTAGGACTATGGATGACATTTGGCAACTATGCAAATACCAACATATTTATATCAATGTTTTTTTAACTGATGTATTGATTAGTGTGTATTGTTCTAATCAAAAGAAAGAAAGAAAGAAAGAAAGAAAGAAAGAAAGATAGAAAGAAAGAAATAAAGACAAAAAGAAAGAAAGAAAGAAAAGACAAAAAGAAAGAAAGAAAGAAACAGAGAAAGAAAGAAAGAAAGAAAGAAAGAAAGAAAGAAAGAAAGAAAGAAAGAAAGAAAGAAAGAAAGAATGAATACATTTGTCCATTAGGCAATAGGAAATAATTGGCTTGCAACCCCTTGTATAGGGTCTCAGTCTATTTGTTTATGAAATAGCCTGTATAAAATGTTATCTAAATTCTGTTAATGAGATACCATATCTGAGTGGTTTGAGTAAAGTGTTACCCAATGCCCTATCATTCCAGGGCCTACCGTTTAGATTGTATTACTTCACATACACTACAACAGTGTTTCTCAAACTTTTCGTGCCATTCCCCCCTTCAGAGGAAGGGTGTATGTCTGCGCCCCCTCGAGCAAAATGGTTATGAAAATACAAATAAATACGCCGTCGTAAAGTTTATTAGAGCCTGATATACACGTACAGTATGGCCTATGATGTTCTCTAAATATCAATGAATAAATTAATGAATATATTGTGATTGTAAAGGGAATGCGTTGATTTAATGGCAAGGCAGAAAAGTATTAAAAAAGAAAAACCTTTTGACTTCACGCGCCCCCCTAGGGGGGCTTCAGCCCCACTTTGAGAAACACTGCACTACAATAATTGAATACTTTAACAACTTGTGAATGTAATGTACATTCACATATGAACTACAGTATAAACAAAGTTTGTTTAAGTAAAGTGATACCGGGCATTGTATTAGTCCATTCTATTGGGTCCTATTTTGAAGACATTTTTGCTGGTTGCACAAGTGACATTTAAGGCTCTCACAAACATATACTTAATGATTGTATGGGCATATTATACATTTTCTGAATCGGCAGAGTGCCCTGAGTATTGAGGTTGTTAACTTTGGTGTCTTTGGTGTTCTTTCATGCCACAGATGTAAAGGAAAGTGCACAGTTTAGGCACAATTTGTGTGAAAATGGGAGCTATTTCTGGTTTAATGACGTGCTGTGGCTTCTGTGTATGTCAGACAGATTCACTAATGGGCTTAAATGAAACTTCCAGTGATAACAAGCACGATGGTATAGATAGAATATTGGCAATACCCCAAACATAAGCCATAACTACATACACAGCCGATATTAAAAAACAGTATTTATTGTAGGGGGGTAGTAACTTCAAGAGCTGAAAAAAGTGATTTCGCTACCACCCCATGACTGCTATCAAGCTTTTTCTACTAGTGGGGGGATATACCTTGCCAAAAAACATTGCTAGCATCCCCCCCCCCCCCCCAGATGGCACCGGTCGACCCTGCGGCTCATAGCCTATCTCGTTCTTTTGTTCTCTCTGTCTCTTTTTTTTGCCCCCCTCCTCTCTCTCTCTCTCTCTCTCTCTCTCTCTCTCTCTCTCTCTCTCTCTCTCTCTCTCTCTCTCTCACACACACACACACACACACACACACACACACACACACACACACACACACACACACACACACACACACACACACACACACACACACACACACACACACACACACACACACACACACACAGCTCAGCTGTGTTTCTTCAGCTGAGTTTGTGGACTCTTCACACTAATGCAACAACTTCACACCAAATCAGAAAATCCGTGTAGGCCTATATAGCCTACATTGCAAAACCCAACACGGCCTTCACACAGTTGGAAAAAGAAATGTTTTTGTACCAAATCTTTAACACGCCCATCACATCACGAGCACACTTTGCAGCAACTAGACAGTGGGCTAAAAATGAAAACACACTTTGCCTCTTGATTTCTCTATTGACAGAGTATGCAAAATTAGGAGTTTAAATGAGTTGTCCTCATCATTTCAAAATTTTGTGTAAATCCTTGAGTTGTGCTCACAGTTATGTAAAAGAAGTGTTGTGCTATGGATTTTGCAAAGTGTGTTATATTTATGTTGTAAACTCAGTGCAAAACCAAGTTTTGTGCAAAAAGGTTTTGTGGTAGGTTTGGCTAATTTGGATATAGGTTTGTGCTTTAGCAAACAAAAAATAAAACTGTAAGCACAGCACAGCACAGCACAGTCTTCCTGCAACAAAACAAACTGAATACACTCTACACAGTGTCTCCACCCTCCTCTCTGTCTTGCCCGTGACCCTGAAGTGACTCCAATGAATTTTAACTGAAGTGATGGTTACGCTACTGATTAGTATTCACTGACTATCGCAGCTCTAACTGGTGTGGTGATGTGCCAGGGAATCCACTACGAGAGATTAAAAGGAGGAATAATTAAGACATGAGCAAAGGAGGGCAGAAGGGCAATAGCACACACTTTGCATGCTTGTCTGTGTCTAGATGTGGTCTGCCATACTGTATGTGTCGTTTGTTACGCTTGCTTTCTGTGAGGGACAGACTTTGTTTGACACAGTTTCTTCTCAGTACACAGTTATTCCCCTCTCTTTCTACAGTATATGCATGCTAACTGTATACAGGAGTAGAGAATGTACCGTGTGTGTGTGTGTGTGTGTGTGTGTGTGTGGGTGTGTGCGTGCGTGCGTGCGTGCGTGCGCGTCTTCATCATTCCGGGAATGGAGCCCTACTTCAAACCTTACCCACCAACAGCAACAAGCATTCTCGTCTTCCTCTTCTTTGTTCTTCATCCTTTCATTCTTGACATGACAAGAGTGAGGGTCCCCGTGGGACAGAGAGAGAGAGAGAGAGAGAGAGAGAGAGAGAGAGCGAGAGAGAGAGAGAGAACGGGAGATCTCAGCGCAGCTTGACAACCCTATCAGCAGTGAACAGCTAGTACAATTTGTGGCTCAGTGTATTAATTGAAATGGGGCCTTGCAGAGATGGCCTGCGGTGTAAATTAGGCCCCACTACTGATAATGACACTGTAGGAGAGGACACAGGCCTGCTGTACAGGACACAGAACGCAGGCCTGGCAGGGAATTTATGGCTATCTAACATGGGCTTTTTTTCACCAGCCATCCATGCTGTGGGTCTTCCTCATGATGTTGCGATGGTTGTGTCGAGTGTTGTGGAGGTGCCTGGGTGTCTGCGGGTGTGTTCTGCTCTTCTGAGGAGTTGTGCGTTGCACGTTTGCAGTCTGCAAGGCGTAATTTGCCGGGGCTGTGTGGATGGTTAAGTGGCAACTCAATAGACTAGACATGTTAATCCACTAAACAGGAGTGCAACAATTTTGCTAGTGATAGGCCATAACTTAAAACTTGGTTTCGCTGGATCAATCCTAGGCAAATGTCTCAAATATTTTTTGCATATCACGCTGCCCCAGGTCTAACGGTGTGTAGGCTATGAGTTTGAGGGTGCCGGTTATAGACAGTGGCAACCTCTTGCCAAGCCCCTCATGAAATAATAACAACAGGATAGTACACGTTTTTTCTTTTCCAGCAGGCTAACAAGTACAGGATGAATAGGCCAAATCAAATTGGCTATGTGTTGTAGGCTACAGCAAAAATATAGATCTATGTTAATTATTGTCAACAACTATGGATAGGCCTATCATCTGAAAATGAGCATAGCTTGCATGATATTTGATTTAATACCGTGGCTGTCTCGTCATCCCCCGTTTGGAGTTAGAGAACCTATCTGTAGTAGGCTGGTGTGGATGGCTACATGGCAGCCTAATAGTTAACCCCCCAAACTCGACTGCACACTTTTTGATTGCCATACTTAAAACTTGGGGTGCATTGTTTTCACTGGGTCAAAGCCAGCGCGTAGTGTCTCAAATGGCTATCCCTTGCGTGTTGCGCTGCTCTCTCTCTCTCTGCCTCTCTCACTCGCACGAAGACTACACTTGCCCGGTCCCGTTGTAACTAAAGCAATTTGGCGAGGTCTTAACACTTACGCCTACCCCCCGACTGGGTATAAATTCTACGCCCGGTCTTAGCCAGAAGAAGGATTAAAGTGGTAGTTCGCTATTTTAGACATTAAGCCCTGTTTGTGTGACTTCTGGGGTGAAGTAGAGATGTTCTCATCACAATTTTGACATTTGGTGCTGAACGGAGCATTTGGGTATCCAAGACTGCAGCCCCCCCCCACCTTTACATTGACTCCAATAGAGCACTCAAGCAATCGATTATAAAATGGCATTAAACTTTTGTTTGAGAAGACATGGAACTCACCGTGTGGTCAGTGGTAGACAGCGATAAATTGACCCGAAAATTGCAGCGAAATATGCCTTCTAACTGTTGTTTAGCATTTGGCGGACCTATTTTTCCCCAGACGCCGTGGAATAGCAGTAGACATCCAGCCAGTAGGTAGCGATAGTGTGTTGTTTATGTAGACATCAAGGAGCGAGGTAGAACGGCTATCTTTGAGCGGGACTGGCTAGAAAAACTACAGCTTGCATACAAACCATAGATAGTAACGTAAACAAACGCACCCCCATTTCCGGTCGCGCGGAGTAATACTAGTCAAACCAATACAATCAATGAAGACGGACAATAATGAATACATCTTCTCTGGAAGCGTATTTCGCTGTGATTTTCGAGCCAACGTATCGCTGCCCACCTCTGACCACTCGGTGAGTTTCATGTCTCTGCAAACGAAAGTTTAATGCCATTTTATGATCGATTGCTTGAGTGCTTCATTGGAGTCAATGTAAAGGTGGGGGGGCTGCAGTCTTGAATACCCAAATGCTCCGTTCAGCACCAAATGTCAAAATTGTGATGAGAACATCTCTACTTCACCCCAGAAGTCACACAAACAAGGCTTAATGTCTTGAACTACCCCTTTAAGACCCGCTGGTGCAACGGGCGTAACTTGGTCTTAGAACGTTGAGTTAAGACCAATTTCTGTTAAGACCGGTCGTAAGACAGTTGGTGCAACCGGCCCCACAGTAGGCCTATAGTGCTATCGTTCATGTGTGTGTGTGTGTCATATAGACACAGATCTCACTACCCTTTGTTTGCTACACCACAAAAGCTTCAAGGAAACAGATTGACAATTATTGACATAAATATTGACAACTACAGACACACACTCTCTCTCCCTCTAGCACACATACAGATTCATATTCTCTCTCTGTCTCTCTCTGTCTCTCTCTCTAGCACGCACACACACACACACAGTCACCTATAATCATAAGCTCAAAGGTATTTGCTATTTTATTGTTTAACGGCCCTATGCAATCAAATTAACGCGGTTGTGTGTTCCCAAAAGTAGCTCATATTACCCAAGCCTGTTTGAACATTCTGATCTTCACACAGCAGATGACAAGGCTGAGGTGAAATAAACAATGAGCTGCCCATAGGCGCGCGCACACACACACACACACCGAGGGGGTTGAGGTTATGTTTGGCTGTGTAGATGTTTATTTCCCTTCATTAACCTACAGGCGGCCCAAACAGCAGGGTCTCACGCACACACACACACACGCATACACACACATACACGCACACACAGGGTAAATCATTTTAAGATAACCTTCAAACAAGGACCCTGCAGCCACCCACACTCTATGTGTGTGTGCGTGTGTGTGTGTGTGTGTGTGTGTGTGTGTGTGTGTGTGTGTGTGTGTGTGTGTGTGCGTGTGTGTGTGTACATGTGCTTGTGTGTGTGACTCTGCTGTTGAGGCAGCCTGTGTGTGTGTGTGTGTGTGTGTGTGTGTGTGTGTGTGTGTGTGTGTGTGTGTGTGTGTGTGTGTGTGTGTGTGTGTGTGCGTGCGCATATGTGTGTGTGCGTGTGTGTGTGACCCTGCTGTTAAGGCAGCCTGCAGTGGAGGTTAATGAAGGGAAATAAACATCTACACAGCCAGCTGCCATCCCCAACCCCTGCCGTATTAAAGGGAAACAATAACTTGCAAGAGATTGTGAATGTGAGGGAAAGAAAATGTGGTGTAGGCGTGCGTGCGTGCATGTGTGCGTGCAGGGCTGCTGACAGCTTTCACCAGGACCAGGACAAAATAATCTGAAAGGCCCACCCATTACATGCATACAATCTGATGGGGACTTATGCTGCCTTCAGGTTCTCGGGAGTTGAACGACACAGATCACGGAACATTCAGAATAATGCGTGTTTTGTTTTGGTTATCTTTTCTTTCTTTTACCTCCACTTGAACCTCCACATCCACAACACATAATTTCAGCTAATGTAGGCTGAATTAAACTGTCAGAGACCAGCATACTGACATATGTGCATCTGCAATTGAATGACATTAACCAGTGTTGTTGATAGTGATTACAAGATTATTTTTCTGCTTATGTGATATTGTTTACATGCCAGTTGCATACATGGTCGCCATGTTGATGATGCAAATATTGTCACTGAAAACTGCAGCTCAGGAACTCTGTTATATACCTCCACGCAAGATCAACGTCAAAAAATCTCGACCTGACATTACGTCACTGAGTGTTTGCGCCCATTTTGTCTGAGTTTAAAGTCGGGATTCTTAGGATTTCCAAGAATTTGAGCGCACCATTATTTCTTGACAACTGACCCTTTTGTTCTTTCTTGTCGGCATGTGTGCGTGAGGAATGGTGATGGCAGTGTGAGTGAGGGGTCAGTCAGATGGATATGCTGTCCCAGACCAGATCCTCTCTCTCCCTCCTGACAAGCCATGATGCCCCCCCCCCCCCACATACACCATAAATGTCAAGCTACCTCTACCATGTCTCTTTTCTAAATCTGGACATTTCATTTACCACAATCTCGCTTTATCACCCACCTCCACCTCTATCCTTCTCTTCTATCAACCATCACAGCCATCCTACTATCCCCATCCTCCTCATACACTCTTAACCCCCAAGCCCAGGGTTGTAATATTACATTACATTTCCCTCTAAAATAATCATTCACCTTCAAATACCTGCAGACCTTGTGTGTGTGTGTGTGTATGTGTTTTCCTGCTGTTGCGGCGAAAAGTTGCTGAACGAAAAACTGCTAAGCTGTGCCTTGACCAAAACCATGCTTAACCCTAACCTGTCAGTAAAGCAATGATTCTTTAGCTTTACTTCAACCAACAACAGGAAAACAAGCAAGGATAAAGGCAAAATTGTGCCCAGACCAAAACCACCCCTAGCCCTAACCCCACCCCTAACCCTAACCACCGCGCGTTGTAGAGCACAAGTTAATATGCAGAAGTGTGGTGCACACACGCAATGACGGTTAAAGTCAGCCTCGTATTTATACGCATCGTTATGATACCATGGTGTTGTATAAGAAAATGCATGCACACACAGAGCAGGGCAGGGCAGCTGAATTCATACACAAACACACAAACAAAAACTTTGAGTTTAAACGGGTTAATGGGAAGATCCTGCCAACACTCAGCATATGGTATCAGTAAACACTCAATTGCATAACGCTACAGAAGTAGTCTCTAAATGGCAGCCCGCGGGCCAGATCCGGCCCAGGCATGGCAAACATTTGGCCTGCCATAAGGTTGGATCGAATGAAAGCATATACAGTATGTGTGCTCATTTGCGCCTCATTTGCGCTACATAATTTGGCCCTTGGGGAAAATTAATTGGACACCACTGCCTTGATGATTAAAAGCCCTTAAACCACACACACACACACACACACACACACACACACAGGCACACGCACACACACACACAGGCACACGCACACAGCGGATATGGCCGCATAGCTCCCCAGATCTCCAGAGACTCCATATCTCATCTACTATGGCCCTGGCGAAGTACAGAGCTGTGCTGTATATTTCAAATTGACCTGTATAGTGGGCTGTATCAGTCATATGCTTTTGTCATATTTGCAATAATAAGCATCAGTTTTATCGTGTAAACAAACATGCAGTTTGAAATCAGTTGTTTTGAGGGTAAAATAAGATGCAAAGTAAAACAAGTTGAAAATCCTTTGGGTAAACTAAAGCCGGGCATACACTGTGCGATATTTTCGCTCGTGGGTATTAAGCTCCTGCTCACACTGCACGATGGAATTTCACTATTTAAAAGTTCACATCTCACGACTCACGCCCTCACACTATACGAGCCGACAGTCGGATGCGAGCCAAATGCTTCCACTGCGCGACGCGACAGGCATGTTTCCCCGGTATGCAGAGGAGGGAACATGCGCACCTGAGGTGGAGATGAGGTCGCGCTCAACGGGAAATCGCACGGCCCTATTCATTTGTGCATGTGAAGTGTCAAATCGGGTCGTAGCACTGCTTTAACTGTGCGATTTACGCACGAGCCACGACCTGGATATCAAACAGTTTTGATTTCCTTGCGACCCCGCGATTGCACTATCGTGAGCCGAAATCGCTTGTCGTTACCCCATGTACACTGCACGATGCGAGACTCACGATTGACCTGCGATTGAGCAAGAAATCGGCCCGACTCCCAAAAAGTCGCGCGAGTGCCAAATCGGGGCAAAAGTCGCACAGTGTAAGCCCAGCTTAAGGCAGAACACAGTAACTTCAGTTACTGCTGAAGAGCCTTCTGCTCTGGACCTGCAGAATTATGGAACCCTGATGTTCCAAACTGAGGCAGAACACAGTAACTTCAGTTACTGTTCATCTGTTAACAGTTAAAACTCCTTCTTTAAATTTCAGGCATGTAAGTAATGAAAAAAATATAAAACGAAACTATAATATTATGAAATATGATCAGCCTGATAGGAAATGTGTGTAACTACTATTTGAGGTAGTATGAAATACAAATACACACACAAAACCCATTTATTATTATTATTATTATTATTATTATTGTTATTATTATTATATTATAATGATTAACAATGTATATGTTAATAAACATGACATTTTGTCATAATAACTCTAATAGTGTGTATACTGCTTAAATTATATGTGAAACTTGTATTTGTTGCTTATTATTCAGATTTAAAATGGAAGTTACTGTCTTTTGCCTTGGTATGACTAACTGTCATTCCGGGGGCCATGCTAAGGCAGAACACAGTAACTTCCAAAAAAAGGTCAAAGGTCAACTGTTTGTAAAATTATTTTTTATGAATAGATGTAGGCAGGCATACACTACAAACTGAAAATTACAGCTTTGTGGCTATAACCAGATTGTGATGACATTCATTTCACACTTTGGTGAGTTACTGTCTTTTGCCTTAGTAGGGCAGTTTTGCTCTGCTAACACAGAGATAACCAGACAGCCAACCTAGCTCAAGTCATTAGAGAGAGATGTTACAAATGCATATGATATGTTACGAATGCATTATGCCAAAGATAATAATACCTTCCAACACAAATGCCTACATCATTTTGTCAGTGTGTGCACAATATCTATGTATATCTATTCTCATGTGTGTCTTTTTGTAGACGTAAATTAACATTTTAGATTCTGCTTCAACCCTGTCTCACATAAGTGTCTGATGTGAAGTGCAGTGTATCTCAGTAGACTGATTAAATTAATGCAATCTGTCCAACGGTCACCATGGAGATCAGAGCGTAGCCTGTTATCTAGCCTAATTAATGTCCTTAACACCTGCTGTAGAAGGATTTCCTGGAAACAGGCACCTGAAGTTGAAGAAAAGTTAACTTTTGCACAGTATGATGCTGTCCTCCTGTAAGGGCAATAGGGGACTACTCGTTTTTCTGACCCACCATTGGTCCGATGCGTCAATATTCCGAAAATGTTCCATTGATCCTACAGCACTTAGTCTTACAGACCTTTTACCCGATAAAATGAAACCCTTTGTCCCGACAGTCCAATGTTCCAACCAAACGCTGCTTTAGTTTAGATTACCGTCATCTCTGAAATGCACAGTGGTCATGCAGCCGTCTGTGACAGGTTAGGTTTAGGGAAAGTTTTGGCCAAGGCACAAATCTAAAACTCATAAACATTGCAATACTGACAGGTTAGGCTTAGGAATGGTTTTGGGTAGGGCACAATTGTAAAACTTGGAAACATTGCATTAATGACAGGTTGGGCTTAGGGGTGGTTTTGGTAAGGGCATAGCTTGACCAAGCGCAATCTATGAGCCCGTAGCAGCCCATGCATCTGAAGTCTTTTGCACCGAGGAAAGCAGGAGCAGGACATACGACCTGGGGAATTATGATGACCGACCCCAAACAGCCATTGGTCGGAACATTGAGCTGTTGGAGCACAGGGTTTAATTTAATTATTTCGAGCTAATGGGCTGTTAGCCTCGCGAGCCATCCTACGTACTTCCGCCAAAGGATTGGCTCCACTACTGTAGTCTGGCCGTGCTTCTCTGTGGAGTGCCTGGAGCAGTAGAATTTTGATCGCAAGGCAATAATCGAATACGCCCCCCACGTGGGGGCGAAAGGGGGAGGACGCTCGTGACAATGACGTACACATCTGCGCCAGAGCCATTGGTCTGCGCTATGTTGTTGTTGAGTAACTGCCAGCGATTGAGTGAGAGGTGTCCAATAATTTCAAACCATAACTGAGTGCAAACTTCCTGCTTCCTACAATCGCTTCAGAGCAAACAAATGCCAGACCATAAATACGAAATGAAATGGTAGTATTATGGGATGGTCAGGACCAGGCTAATGGGCTGTAGGATCAATGGAAAATTTTCAGAATATTGATGCGTCGGAACAAAGAGGCATCGGAAAAATGACATGCTACTAGGACAATATAGGCTCTTTTCCACTGCCCATTTTCTACCCGACACAGCACCACTTTTTGCTTTTCGATTGAGCATGACACAGCTCAACTCAGCGCGAAAACCAGCGGTCTTTCGCAGCCTATTACCCAGAATGAGTGTCAGCTCCTCCTCACCGGTGAATCAAAAAATAATCATGGCGGCCACCTGATCAACTCTCTTGGAATGCTCTTTAGTTACTGTGATAAGTCCAACTATACTCTGGGTAACACGGTTTGTAATGGAAACACAAACCAGGCTGGTTTGACCGTACCACTTGGTACTACTCAGCTACACACGACATGACATGGCACAGCCTGGTTGTATGTGGAAAAATGCTGTATGTGAAGACATTCACCGTGATGGAAAACCTCAAAGCTGAAATTAAATGGTTTATAAATGACAAGTTGTCCATTGCCAGAAGACCCCAGGGCCCTTGGTCCTTGTACCTTAGAGCTAGGGGAGTTTAGAAAGCTACTGGGGAGCAAGATCATGGAGTGATGCAAGCTTTGTTGGATTCTGTTGGAAACTTTGCTGGACACTTCACAGATGAATTCCCCACCCCATTGCATTGCCTCTATCAATAGATTGAGAAATATGGTAGTTCTACTGTATTTGGAAAACCAAGGAAGTTAGACAAGTGGGAAAGGGAGATACGACATATCATGTATTTTCAGACTTTTTAACTTTTCAGTCACAGATATGAAGCAAAAGCAAATCCCCTAATTACGGCCTGTGGCAATAACTTTAAGAAACCACTGAAGTGGAATGGGGAGAATCATTTGAACTTTTCAGGCCAATAGCAGATCAAGAACAATGGTAGAAAAAGACACAATGGAGGGAGAGGTGATGGGTATATCTCATCTCGTTGTCAGAGCCAGATTCTCTAAGTACAGGCAAGTGATAAGTTGACAGAGGGATTGGCCAAGTCTGGCACAGGATCTTCTGCCTGCTCACATAACACCGTGGCCACTGTCAGGCGGGGGCGGCTGAAAGAGAGAGGATCACTTCCCTCTTCTGTGCTGTACAAAAAATGGAATTGTATCTGAAATAGGCATACTTCACCAAACACACACACACGCACACGCACACGCACACACACACACACACACACACACACACACACACACACACACACACACACACACACACACACACACACACACACACACACACACACACACACACACACACACCATGGAACTTACAATGCAGTTCCATTGTAATTATGTTGATCTTAAGTCTACAGACTCTACACGCACAATGATTTATGCCTTTATTTAGCTAAAGCAGTATGAGACAATCATGAACAAACAATCACGCCCAGACTGTAGACAGTAATGCCAGTGAGGATTTAAGATGAGAACACAAGGAGACAGCCTCATTTGGCGTTGACTTCAAAAGAGCATTTTCTTTAGACAAGCAGGGATGGATTGATGGCTTGTTATTTTATTGTTGAAAAGTGTACATCCTTCAAATGAACAAAACAAAATGTTGGGAGATTGTGTGTTTGGGGTGGGGTGAAGGTGGAATTTCTATTTCTGTGCAGTATTGAGCAGCGTTGAGCTCTAGTGATTCATGCTCTCCAGTGCTGCTTTGCTTGTGTAAGCTGAAGGGGAACAAAAATTCTTCTCGCTCCTCGCTTCCTAACTTTTCTCCATCGTCACTGCCTCTTGTCCTCCTCCCTCCTCTCTTCCCCCTCTCTCCAACATTAACCTCTCCTCTAGTCCTCTCTTCTTCCTCTCCTCTCCCTCTCCTCTTCTTCAGCGTATCATTCCCTGTTTGCCTTCTCCTATCTTCCTTCCTCTCCTCCTCACATCCCACCTTTCCGCCAAACTTCCCTCTGTCTCTCATCCCTCATCTCCCTTTCCTCCTGTCAGTATTATTCAATTTTCGCTCATTTCTCCATCCTGCTCTATTTCTCATGGTTTTGATGGCCTACCCTCTAGCATCTCTCTCTCTGTGTCTATCTCTCTCTCTCTACCTCCTTCCTCCTTTACCTCTTCTTATGGTGTATTTCTCCCTGCCTGCCTGCCTCCTCTTCCTCTATCTCCTATCGGCTGTCTGTAAGGCTTTCCAGCTCAGTACACATGTCCATTAACATGGTCTCCTGCATGCCAATTCAAACTCAGAGTGGAAATACGCCTCACTGGCGTGACCAGGACATTCGGTATCATGTTACGTTTATGCACTACACATGCACGCACGCAGGGTCGTTGACAGCTTTGACCGGGCCTGGGACAAAATCATCTGATAGGACCCCCCTCCAAACATATACAATTCTATGAGAACCCATTTGTGGGCCCCCTCTCTCCCTGAGCCTACACACACACTCACGCACACACACACAGCACGGGTCGATTTTTTGTCAACCATTATGAAATCTGAATGTGTAAATGGAGGAGAAGAACTGTATTTCCATAATGTTCCATATCGCCCCCTGTACTGTAGGCCTACCACTCAGTTGGAAAACAAGCTGTTAGTGTATACTAGAAGGGGGAGTGCGGCAGAGGAGAAATGCTACACAAACACAAATTATAACCACATTCATCATCATCAATGATGCTTGGTATTCATTGGTTGTATCCAGCTAAGCGCAGGAGCAGTACACATACGTATGCAGACACACATGCAGCATGCAAGGGACAATGCCTTTCTATATGCAGTGGGCATACATATGTACCAATACACACAAACAAAGGATACTGTCTTGAGGTGCTGCGCAAGAAACTGCATTCCGTGCTGTGAGCAGAGAAGTGTGCCTTGCTAGCCTGTAGTCGTATATCAAATGCAGGTCTTTATCCACTTATGCCTCTTTTCCACTGCTGGTTTTCTGGTAGGCCGACAGCTCGATACAGCGCGACTCTGCCGCCACTTTTTGCTCTTCGATTGAGCTGTGTCGTGCCCAACCGAAAAGCAAAAAGTGCCGGCCGAGTCACGTTGTAACGAGCTGTAGGCCTATCAGAAAACCGGCAGTGGAAAAGAGGTAATAGAGTACATATTGTATACGCTCTCTCTCTCTCTCTCTCTCTCTCTCTCTCTCTCTCTCTCTCTCTCTCTCTCTCTCTCTCTCTCTCTCTCTCTCTCTCTCTCCATCTCTCTGGCCTATATATCTGATGCAGGTTTTCATGGAGGAGCTGTGTTCTCTTCTGACCTCTTGTTCTCTTCTTCTCACTGCCAATGAATTACACAACGCTGCTGTCATCTCGAGACTGCAGTTGTGTGGATGCACAGTTATGTGTAGGTGGATGTTTATTTCTTGGATTCAAAACCCTCTGATCCATAATATCAGGTTTTTATGTGTTTACCTGTGAAGATATTCAGGGATGTTTACTGGTGCTTCTTTGTGAATATTGTTTTTGTATGCATTTGTAGGTTTCTACTTCACATGTGCAGTATTTTCCTTCGTGTATTCTCAGAAAGACAAAGTTCTTAGCTGGGCGTATTGTGGGTCTGTCTGCCTGTGTGCGTTGGGTGCATTTTTATGTGTGTTTTAGAAAGACACTCTTTTTTACCCATGTACACTTTGTGCACACCTCTCACGATGTGTGTATTGTATCCTCAATAGGGAGAAAGAGTTTATTTTTAAAGCCCCGGCTCATCCTGCTCTCTTTCTGTCATTACTCCACTCTCTTTTAATAGTTCGCTTGATGCATATTTAAACAAGGAGGCGCAGAAACAAATGATTAATTAGCAGCGATTGAGGAATGCCGATTAGCCGAGCGTGAAGAGTGTTTGTGGTGCATCTGAAAGTCGAGCATATGTGTGTGTGCTCCATCCACGGTGTGTTGTCTCGGGAAGAGGCATGAATCTTAATGCCCCCCACCCACACACTCACACAACACCACCACCACCATCTCTACCAGCAGCACCAGTAGCCCCCCCTCCCCTCAGGACAACCCCAGAGACAGCAACTCTACCCCAACATGAAAGGGCTGCAAAACTGCGTTTTGGGAGTTCTCTCTCTCTCTCTCTCTCTCTCTCTCTCTCTCTCTCTTTCTCTCTGAAAATAAAACAGGCTTAGAAATGTTCAAATGAGAAATAAGAAGTGCTTTGAATTCCATACACAGGCCCAAAACATTCTATATTTGATATTCCAATAGTTCACTCTCTAAAATTTGGATTAAGCATGTATGCATACATCTTCGTTCTCGCTGGAGAACGGTCTCTCGCAGGAGAGTGGCTGTCCACGCGATGGACTGATCATCGAAGTGCTTCACGGGGTCCGCAGCGACCACTGCACTTAAGAAGCTGAGAGATTACGTGGCGTATTGGGCAAGATCGCTGGCCGTGGTGCTGAAGTACTGCCACGGCCGAGAAATGTCTATGCAGCAAACATTCTCGAGCTCGGGAGTACGGGGCGCCACTGAGAGCTCGGGCAGTATCTTCACCGGCAGATATGTGTGAACTCTGAGCGGACACCCCCCGGCAGATGATGGTTGGAGAGCAATGGAGCGAGGTGAACTGGAAGGGCAAAACACCGGCATCTTCGTTCTCGCTGGAGAACGGACTTCTCGTGATCGTGCCGCTCTCGCAGGAGAGTGGCTGTCCACGCGGTGGACTGATCATCAAAGTGCTTCACGGGGTCCGCAGGGACCACTGCACTCGAGAAGCTGAGATAGATTACGTGGCGTATTGCAAGACACCTGACAAATCAATCGAACAGCGGAAGAAGGGAGGTGGTGGGACGAGCGAGAAAGAAAATTTCTGACTGGAGACAGGTGAGCGGAGAATAAATGCTGGATAGTTAATTAAGGGGCGTTCCAAATTTTCTGTGCGCTGAAATTTCACCGAAGGATGGCAGAGTGGAGAATGAGATGCAGCTGGTAAAATAGGTGTGCCTATCTTTTTGTGCTGAATTTAGGTGAATGACGGTTGAGTGGAGAACAGAATGCAGATTAGGCATTCCAAATTTCATTACGCTTCTCTCGAACTTTTGTTTTTTAACAAAACCTGCATTTCGATGACAATTTAGTCCCATCTCTTTTCCTCTCTCCTTCCCCGTCTCACTCTCTGTCTGTCTGTCTGTGTGTGTCTCTCTCTCTTTCTCTCTCTCACTCTCAACCTGTCAACGTGATATTTTCTCTTTAACCACCTTCCCCAATCTTTTTCTGCTCCCTGCCTCATACTCTTTCTCACTATGGCTCCCTCTCTTATTTATCACGGTCAGACACTAATCAGGCCTATTGCACATCATTAGAAAAAAGCGGTAGTAGTGTTGTACAGGACAGCATAGATCTGGGGTCCGTTTCTCGAAAGCGTCTTTGCTATCGTCGTTAGCAAAGTCTTTTGTAAGAGAGACTGAACTGTCTCTCGACAGCGACGCTCACCACTAAATCCAAGGGAACGGTAAGACGGTCTTAATACGGTCTTCAGAATCGAGAAACGGACCCCAGCACAGCACAGCACAGCACAGCAAAACACGGCACAGCACAGCAAATCACAGCACAGCACAGAACACCCCAGCACAGATCAGCACAGCACAGCACAGCACAGCACTGGCTGTTCTCAGTCAATTTGTTTTCCTGCCAGACAGCTATTTAAACCTTTTTTTTCCCACTGCCGGTTTTCTGGTAGGCCTACAGCTCGACACGTTGGGGACATCAATTTACTCTGTGTGTGTGTGTGTGTGTGTGTGTGTGTGTGTGTGTGTGTGTGTGTGTGTGTGTGTGTGTGTGTGTGTGTGTGTGTGTGTGTGCGTGCGTGTGTGGTGATATTGTGTTTGGGATGTTGTTGTTTTGGTAGCAGGTGGCCTCTGCAAGCCAGTCCTGTTACTTTCCCTCTGGTACGCCTCAGTCACCGCATCTCTCTCTCTCTCTCTCTCTCTCTCTCGTTATGCCGTCAGGAGATCCCCTGTTTCTTATTTTGTAGCCTTCGTTGTTAATGATGTGTCTGCTGTTCAGTGGTGGCACCGTCCAATTTAGTCTGTAGTTGAGCAAGATGCCACACACATGGTGCTTTGCTTTGTAGCAGTTTCTTCCCTCGTTTCTTTCCTTGCCTTTCTTTCTTTCTTTCTTTCTTTCTTTCTTTCTTTCTTTCGTTCTTTCCTCTGTCTATCTTTTTTTCTTTATTTCTTTATTTCTCTCTTTCTTTATTTATTTCTCTCTTTCTTTCCTCATTTATTTTTTCTCTCAAAGCCATCAGAGTCATGTACTGTATAAAAGTGAAACCAATGCTGTCTGAGGAAAGCTCATTAAAATGAAAAGTGAAATTAAAAGCAGAATCCATAATGCAATATAACATAGACTCACACTACTGTACTTCCAGATGTGCTGTCCTGATGTTTTTGGGGTGTTTATGCAAACAAGTATCACACACATCTACAGTAAGCAGAACTATGCTATATTGCATCTCATTCACACACACACTCACACACATACAGTACACACGTATGCACATAGGTACACGCACGCACGCACGCACGCAGACACGCACACACCTCAGACAGATGCACATGGAACCTAGAAAAAGGCATTTCCAAGCCCACTTATTGACACATTTTCCCTGAAACTTCACTCAATAGTGACACACGCACTCGTACATGCACAGGAACTCGCAGACACACATACAGTATTAATACAGTACATAGGCCTATTAACACACACATTAACACATTACATATATTTCTCTGGTTTCTCACACACATGGGCCCACACACTTAAAACCACACACACAACACACAACACCAACCTGTCCAACTCTGAGCGCTGCTACACCAGTCTCTCCACCAGTCTTCCCCACTCACAGCCACAGGCATATACACACACACAGGCATGCACCCACGCTTACACACACGCCACTTCGAAAAATCTTACCAAAAATGTTACCATTCCTTAGGGAAGTATGTACCACACACACACACACACACACACACACACCCCGCATGCTTAGTTAGTAGTTACTTATTCTTCCAATACACACATCTTCTCATTGTGTGCGCGCGCGCGGGTGTGTGTGTGTGCGCGCGCATGTCCTGAGGGATGGTAAAATGGGACGCACACACACACACCTTCACTGGGCGGAGGAGGAGTTCCTGCATTAGCTGATCACAGTCATCATATATTCACGCTTATCAATTGTATTCATATTCTTCTCTTATCTCATCACTGACCTTACACTCCTCTCCTCCCTGTCCTCCCTCTCTCACTGTTGCCACATGTAGGCCCCTTTCCCTCCCCCGCCCCGTTACTCTATCTATCTCTCTCTCTCTCTCTCTCTCTCTCTCTCTCTCTCTCTCTCTCTCTCTCTCTCACTCACTCACTCACACACACACACAAACTCGCAGACACACATTATTTCAGCTGGTGCGTAAAATATTTCTCTGGTTTCTCACACAGGTGGGCCCACGCACTTAAACCCACACACACAACACACAATCCTGTCCTTACCTCACTATTGCTGCTACACCAGTCTCAATGTCTCCCCCACTCACAGCCACAGGCATATATGCACACATACAGGCACACACACACGCACGCACGCACGCACGCACGCACGCACGCACTCGGGCCAGTGGCAATGCTTATTCCGCAGCATGACTTTCTTGTGTGCCCATGCAAGATTGATACTGCTGTCACATTTTTCCAAACTTTTCCGTCCCCTGACACACACACTCATGCACACATGCACCCATACACACCACTTCGAAAAATCATTCCCAATTTCACCATGCCTTAGGGAAGCACGTGTACCACAGACACACAGATACACACACATGCGCGCACACGCACATGCACGCACATGCACACGCACACGCACACGCACACACACACAGTATTATTCAGACAAAAGATCTCACTGTGCACCCCATCGAATTATGTATCCCCCATACACCATTCATCTCATTTCTGCCACCCAAATACCACACACACACCGTGCACGCACGCACACACACAGTGTTAGTAGTTACTTATTCTTTCAACACACACATATTCTATCTTCTCATTGTGTGCGTGCAGTATGCAGTGTGCAGTGTGCAGTGTGCATCTGTGTGTGCATGCGTTCCCTGAGGGATGGTAAAATGGGACGCCTCGGGATCTAGATATGTTTCTCTCTCTCTCTCTCTCTCTGATCTACTGTCCCAGTTGACTCTGGCTTGGTGTAGTACTGGGTCCAGTGCAGATGACCCTACTGTGTCTAAACTCAGTCTTGAAGAGTTTTGACCCCCAGCAGATCTGCATTGGTGACACTCTCATAATTCCCAAAAACTATTATTTAATACATTTTCTGTATGTATTATGAATTATGACCATATTTAATGAATATTCATGTTATATTTAGTCCTGTCAGGTGATTAAAATAATCTAATTAATCGCAGATTTTGTAGTTAATTAATCTAATAAATGAAATTGTAATCACATATCATTAAAAATTCTAGAACACAGTTAGATGCAAGTCATGTTTTGGTGACGCTCTGAAACTAATGTTTTAAAAATGCGGTTAGTACTCTAAATTTCAGTTACCTCTCCATATGACATTTTAAGAGTGTGACTAAATGGGTGCACTACATCCCCCCTAACCCCCCTCAAAAAAAGAACAGAAAAACACACACACACACACCTTGGCATAGGCTGTGCAAACTGTAAAATTAAAAAGTCATTACTATTATCTGAAGTAAGATGAATAATTCCATTGAAAATAAGCCCAAACGCAACTCAAAGGGTAACTTTTCTTTGTGCTATACCGCTGATGTGTTTTGATCATATTTTAATCTAAAAGTATTAAAATGACAGTAATAAATTCATTGCAAAATTATTGTAAATAATGAATCGCAATTAGTGCAGTAATCTGACAGTCCTAATGGTATTAATATTTCATATATATTTATGTAACAGTATAGTTGTCATAAATTCTAATTTCATTCTGACAAGCCTTTCTGTTGCATGAATATATTAATAATAAAAACACACACACTCGCTGTATCTGTCTCTCTTCACACACACACACACACACACACACACACACACACACACACACACGCGCAAGCATGCACATGCACACACACTCGCTGTATCTGTCTCTCTTCACACACACACACACACACACACACACACAAGTACGCACACACGCGTGCACGCACACACACACACACACACACACACACACACACACACACACACACACACACACACACACACACACACACACACACACACACACACAAGCACTGCATTCATACATACAGAGCACTGACTGCATATCCTCATCCAGAGAAACTGCCTCGCTACAGAATCAAACCAGCGCCATTGTGAAGCTGGCTCCTAAGGTAACAACGGTATCTCTTTGAAGTCTCTCCACCTGGCATGATGTGAAGGGTCTGTGGGTTGAGCAGCAGTGACTGTACTGCCCCCCCCTTCATCTCCTCCTCCTCCCCCCAGCCTTCTTCTCCTCCTCCTCCCACCCTCCTCCTCCTCCTCCTCCTCCTCTTCTACTGACTCTGGGTGTCCTCACATACCTCATGTCATCACTCCCCTGATTCAACTCAATGATGCTCTCTACCACCCTGTCATTTCACCGCAGGTGTTTTGAGGAAGTGGGTGTTGGGGTCAAGATGAACACCTGGCATGACCAGGACAGCAAGCAACTAAGGTGACTAACATAAATCACCGTAATAGTTGTGCTGTTGGCATTAGCATGAAAACTGAAAGAAAAGTCTGCGACACCAAGCTCCCGTATTTTAATGTGACGTTTCAGGCAGCATGCCCTGTTGGCATCCAGTGTGGCAAGCACACAAGCAATATAGCACTGCAAGACTTAAATTCACTCACACCAAACCAAAGTGACTTGTGCACATACAGTATAGTAGCTGCAGCCACAACACACACTTAGTGCGTTTACATGCAGTTCAGTATCCCGAATATGAGGCTTATCCCGGTTATGATCATATTCGGGATAAGGTGTTTATATGCGCACAGAACGTTATATCCCAGTCTACATTCTTGGCCGTTATAGAATTCTCTTCAAATGCGTGTAGCCTGGATACCAGCAACAGCGTTCCATGGGAAGCCCCTGTATTCGGGATAAGGTGTATACATGCGTCAGTATCCCGGCTTCTTTCGGAAAACTCCACCTAGCATATCCCGATATCTCAGTATCCCGAATAAGGGCTTATTCGGGATACTGAAGTGTTTATATGCGTAAACGCAAATTCGGGATACTTAATATCCCGATCATATTCGGGATAATGAACTGCATGTATACGCACTCACTGTTAACCAAAAACAAATAGCGTGTGCCTATAGCTATGTCCATACACCACTTTTAAAACTGCTTTTGGGGGGCTTTTCTTGACTTTATTTCATAGTGATGACAGGAAATGAGTGGGAGAGATGGGGGAATTGGGAGGATTGAGACCCAAGCCGGATTCAAACCTGCCTCCTGGGTTAAAATCCACAAGACTTTTTCTTTGGTAGGCTGCTACGGAACTGAAGGTCCCAGACCCAAACGAAATGAAATCCAGACCCCGACGTTTGGAGTAATGGGCTGTCTGACCAATGGGCTGACCCTGGGCCCGCCATCCTTTTGATGCAGCACAAAATTCCATTAACGAGTCAGTCTGGTGAAGATGGGTATTTGGAATTCATATCGTTGGAGCAAGTTAAAATTGAGCATTTCAACTGCTCCAAGGCAAAATAAACCAGAGGAAAGAGTGGAGTGATTGAACGCTTCAACTAGAAGCATAAGAGACATTTTATAGATGCAATTTAAAGGCCCTCTGAGAACAGGGTTTTCAAGGCAACTTTGCCAGATCCATGCTTGCAGAGGTTAGATAGCCAGGTTATTGGATGATGACTGAGGCATGAGGTCACGGAGGGTGCAATTCAAAAAGAAAAGTTGATTTCTCAGCAACTAGTACTCAAATTCATTTTTTTAAATTAATCTTTTAATCTAATAGATTTTTAAATAGAAACTTTTACTTTTATCTTGAGTAGGATTTAAACCAAGTAAAGATACTTCTATTTTCTCTAGTCTTTCCACCTCTGGTGGTTCTCTGCTCATTATCATTCAGGATCCATTCTCATGTGCAGACAAGGGTGTCTACTTGATAATCACAGCTCTCCACTAAGTGTGTGTGTGTGTGTGTGTGTGTGTGTGTGTGTGTGTGTGTGTGTGTGTGTGTGTGTGTGTGTGTGTGTGTGTGTGTGTGTGTGTGTGTGTGTGTGTGTGTGTGTGTGTGTGTGTGTGTGTGTGTGTGCGCGCGTGCTTGCGTGCGTGTGTGCTTGCTTTGGATTGTGTCTGTCTGAGCAAAATCTGCATTTGTTCATGTTTATCTGAGGCGTATATTTCCTTCTGTGGTTATGTAGTTTTCTGAGGAAAAGTCTGTGTATGAGTATGTATGTATGTGACAATGCAAGGCTGTGATACAAGGGTGTGCATGTGTACAGTATGAACACGCACGTGTGCACGTCTTGTCAGTGGTAGTACTGTATGCTTTTTGACTTCATTTCAAACAAAGTGTACATTATGAGAAAAAATGTGTGCCTACTTGCATTTGTGAGTACCAATCAACTTTATTTGAAATCAAATCAAACACTTTGCAAATGTTAATGTGTGTGACTGCATGACCGTCTGTGTTTGTGCGCCTCTGTGCTTGTGTACCCGTCCCCCCATCATCCATGTAACTACAGTAGGCATGTACCGAAGTCTGCTATGCCCCTCCCATTGAGGTCATAGTAGATGTGGCAGATGGAGTAGAAGGAGAACGCCTAGAGGCTGTATTACAGTGATCAGTGCATCAAGGTATCATTTAGTAATTAGCCTGTGTGTGTGTGTGTGTGTGTGTGTGTGTGTGTGTGTGTGTGTGTGTGTGTGTGTGTGTGTGTGTGTGTGTGTGTGTGTGTGTGTGTGTGTGTGTGTGTGTGTGTGTGTGTGTGTGTGTGTGTGCGCGTGTGCATAATTGATATGGTGTATGACTCATAAGCCACATAAATGGTGTATGACTCATAAGCCACGTTCAGTGGTTCCACATACATGCATCAGCAACAATGTGTGAGTGAGTGTGTGTGTACTGTAGTGTGTATAGATACACAGTGGCAAAGTCCCCTGCTCACAGATCTGTTCTTATCATCTTTAGTTATTAATCACTCACCATCCTCACCTAAAGATCTCTCTCTCTTTCTCTCTCTCTCTCTCTCTCTCTCTGTGCGCGCTATATGAAGGAGGGTTGTGTGTGCTGACTATTACCCGTGACGGCAAGACAGAAGCGTTAGCACGAAGTACCCTATTTTAAATGTAGTATTTTTTCTAGCTTTTAATGTATTTAATGGATGCCAATACAATGAACATCAATCAGAAAACATAATTGCAAGTGTACTGTACTGTGCCGTTGTTGATTCTGTGAGTGTGATTGCCCAGGGCCCCAAACATGAGTGGAGATGACGAAAAGCAGACATGAAGAAATGAAAGACGAGCAGAGAAGAATATCTACTAATTGCATCACATGAGGTTGTAATCAAGCTTATTTAATAATGATTATTTAAGTACAAGATGCCAGCTGGCATCACCTGTCTCATCATTGATCATGATGTGGAGCCAGAGGCATCCTCTGTGGAGGCAGAGTTCTGTTCTCTCACTGATCATCAGATAATTTGGGAAGAGAGGAGAGGAATGGAGGGTGGAAGAAGGGGTCTTGGACGAGACTTCTGTTGTCGGACACATGGATGCACTGGGGCTAATGGACTCTCATTTGAGTAGCCTAAGTGTGTCCTTAAATATCCTGTATAATTAGCTCCGCTGGGAGGGATGTGTGAACCATACTGTTTCAGGAGGTAGGCCTATTTATCTTGCCAGCTAGACTCCTCTGCACAAACAAACTATAGTAGACTGTTGCATTAAGTGTAGTGTAGTCACAAGCATGCCAAACACAATGGAAAAAAATACACTGTTTGTAATAGCTTAATATTTACATGCTAAGCAGCTTCTTTCCCTTTGTACTCTATAAGCTGCAATAGCCAGAGTTTTCTTTTGTATGGGGAGAGGAGACAAATCCCAAGTTCGGTCTTATATGTCCTGGCAATGCAGTGATTTCATGGTAATTCAATAAGTGTGCACATCAAGGAATGGTTTAAAGCCAGATAACATAAGAATAGCATTTCAATTGCAAGTAGGGATAGGCCTATTGACTATACTAGCAAAAATGTGAATTATATAGATGATTGGAATGACACCCAAAACTTCAACGTATATAGCAGAACATGTACAGTATGTATCCATCCATTCCAGTCAAAAGGAAAAACTCTCTTTACTACAAGCATCTTACAAAGCCTGCCTGCAATAGTATTAAGAAAAATGCCCCCCATCTAAACCGCTGATGTTCAATCAGTCCTTGTGTTGAGCCTCACGCCTAGTCATTTAAACTATTTTATTTATTTTGTACCTTTTTGCTGTTGCATTCGGTGCTTGCTTTGTTTTCCCCCCCGTTAAAAGCAGAGACCGTATATGTGCCTACAGGAACACAATTATGATGTTGCAGTACTTTCGTCTGTTACAGACGCAAGTTACAAAGCAAAACCCAGGAGCTGAAACATCAATGTGATAACGAGCTATTTTTCAGTTTAATTCCTAAAAACCCTATACCCTTGCTCCCTTAACAGATTAAGAGGACATATATAAAACTACCCATATATCAGTAAACACGCCCTAAATTAAGGACATTGCTCCACCCATCAATTCAGGTATGGCTGTAAAATGATAAATACATGATCAGCTATATATATTGTGCTATATTATGTAGTTTACCGTTCGTGATCCTACTTTACTTTACTCCTCATTAATCATTATCTAGTAAATGCATTCAGGCAGAATGTGGGAGGGTTATTTTACACTGTAACAGCAAATTTTCCCTATAAAGTCTTTACCACCAATCGCAAACAAGGTTTTGTAACGTACGTACTGTAACTACCTTGATAGATAAAGAAGTACCGTGCTGTTGACCTTGGATCACATTCTCTTCTGTAGTGCTTAACCTCCTTATGAAGCTCTGCCAAGCCTTTTACATCCCCTTTATGCTGGTTTATGGGGGGCACAGCATTATGGCTAGAATGTCTCTTGTTCTCCCAGTATACTGCAATGAAACAACATTAGTGTTTTAGATTTGCCACAAGACGTTCATTAATTATGCAGGGAAATTAAATATGCTTGATGAAAGACAGATGAAATGGTGTGCGTCGGTTTGGAACTCTTGAAAAAAAAATCACAGGGTGGCTCCATCAGCCCCCACCAAGCTGCACTGGGTAACAAAGGGTGGAGTAGAGGGGTCAGAAGTGGAGATGGAAATGTTTGTCTTTGCACTTGAGCCCGATGCTAATTTTAGGGCCTCTCTGCTCCACTCCAACAAACAGGCCATTAAGCAGGCCACGGCTGCAGGTACCCCTCGGCAATAATGAGAAATTCATTGAAAGACCATTAATTTCATTGGGCTATACAAGGCTGAAAGGCAAAGCTTTCTGTAGTGGCTCAGCCCTTGCTCTTACTGCTCGATGGAGGCATGCTTTTTTTATCTAAGAGGCTTCTCTGAAGTCTGATCAGACCAAGTGTTTCCTGGGAGCGCTTTCAGCTCCATCTGCTCTGCTTAGCCACTTCTACACTTGAGCTCTCATTATTTTTTTGTCTGTCATTCTGTCCTACCTTCGTGGTCTATGTGCTTCCTCTCTCTCTATATATCTCTCTCATTCTCTTTCCCCCCCTTTTCCCATCCGGGCCACTTGGGCCTGACTACTCTGTGCTGACAAAGAGACAGCAAGTCCCACCTCACATTAGTCCACACCTGCTACCACTGCCCCCCACCCCACCTGCTCCATTGCCCACTGAGTTAGACTATTTATTGAGTTGCTTCCACACCACCACTCTTGTCAGCTGGGTGCCCCTACCCACCCTGCAGGTGTGCTTGGCTGGGCAGGGGTCCCAGCTACAGTGGCCTCATTAAGGGGAAAGACCCCACAGAGAGTGCACCTGAAGCCAGAGCTTTTTGGGAGGATGAAGGAGGCATAAATCTCACCCTCGCACTGCCTCCTTCTCCCTCTGTTTTCCTCTCCCTCCTCCACTTAATTCTCTCTCCTCTCTCCATCTTTCTCTCTTCTACCTCTCCCTCCTTCTTCCACTCCCTCCTCTGTTTGCCTCTGCTCCTTTCTTCTTGTGCTTCAAATCTCCCACTCCTGTCTCTTTTCCCTCTTCTCTTCTCCCCTCTCCTCTCCTCCGTGGCCCCATTTCATGGCAGTGGCCTTTTGTTCGGGGAAGAGCCTCCCTAATGGCCACAATTACCCTCCCCCGTCCAAAATAGCCTCAATAATATATAGAGGCAGCTCAAAATTGGTTCATTCACTTGACAGGGGACCACTGTCCTTAAAGGGAGAAAGAGAGAGGACGTATGGAGAGAACCAACAGTGAGAATAGAGAGAGGACAACTAGTAGTGAGAATAGAACGAGAGAGAGAGAGAGAGAGAGAGCGAGCGAGCGAGCGATAGAGAGATAAATGGATGAAGAGAGGAAGAGAGAGCAGGGAAAGGCACATTCATTAGTCTATCTCTTCTTTCAGGTTCAGCACACCGTGCCACTGAGCGACTTGCTGAGAAGGCCATTACAGGAGAGAATGGATGGGTTCACACACTCTTAGCCACTCCGTTTAGTCTAGTTTGCTTTAATTTATTGGTAGTTTTTTTACATGTGGGAGTGGGAGTGTGTGCAGCTAGCAGGGGTTGTAGGTTATGTTTTGTGCGCGTCTTCCTCAGACTCCTACGTTCGGCTGTGCTCTGTATGTGATTTTCTTTTCTGTGATGTTCTTTTAATGGTGAGGGTGGGAGTTGGGGGTGGAGGGAGTATTGACAGGGTGTTAAAGGAACACTCCACCCATTTGCATTAGGCTTTCCATTGCTAGAAACCCAGTCATGCTTTTGAATGGTCGTGCAACACTCTCTCATTTCCCCCTGAGACTGGAGAAATCCCTATTCACCTCTCTACACTCCCTTGTACAATGACATAAAAATCGCCATTTTGCGTCATTGTAAGAGGAAGTGTAAGAGGGGGTGGATTTTAATTGAGACTACAAGCGTTAGTTCCCACCCTTTCAACACCGTCCACAGGGGGTTGGACCTAATGCACTATCACAGATCAGTACCAGTGTCTCTGAAGTCACTTGCAGAGAGCTGCAGCTAACATGCTAACAGCCAACAGCTAACAGCCAACATGGCCGAAGGTACTGAATATGCAGACGGATGCAATATGGAGGACTGGGACTTTGAAGAAGGTTTGGTAGAAACGGATGATCAAGATACTGAACACTCAACCCACTCTCCCTTCACTGTCAGCCTCTAGCCAGCCAGATCCTCTCTCTCCCTCCTGACAAGCCATGAACCCCCCCCCCCCCCCACACACACACCATACATTTTCTAGCTACCTCTACCATGTCTCTTTTCTAAATCTGGACATTTCATTTACCACAATCTCGCTTTATCACCCACCTCCACCTCTATCCTTCTCTTCTATCAACCATCACAGCCATCCTACTATCCCCATCCTCCTCATACACTCTTAACCCCCAAGCCCAGGGTTGTAATATTACATTACATTTCCCTCTAAAATAATCATTCACCTTCAAATACCTGCAGACCTTGTGTGTGTGTGTGTGTGTGTGTGTGTGTGTGTGTGTGTGTGTGTGTGTGTGTGTGTGTGTGTGTGTGTGTGTGTGTGTGTGTGTGTGTGTGTGTGTGTGTGTTTTCCCGCTGTTGCGGCGAATTTGTGTTGCTGAACGAAAAACTGCTAAACTGTGCCCCGGCCAAAACCATGCTTAACCCTAACCTGACAGTAAAGCAATGATTCTTTAGCTTTACTTCAACCAACAACAGGAAAACAAGCAAGGATAAAGGCAAAATTGTGCCCAGACCAAAACCACCCCTAGCCCTAACCCCACCCCTAACCCTAACCACCGGGCGTTGTAGAGCACAAGTTAATATGCAGAAGTGTGGTGCACACACGCAATGACGGTTAAAGTCAGCCTCGAATTTATACGCATCGTTATGATACCATGGTGTTGTATAAGAAAATGCATGCACACACAGAGCAGGGCAGGGCAGCTGAATTCATACACAAACACACAAACAAAAACTTTGTGTTTAAACGGGTTAATGGGAAGATCCTGCCAACACTCAGTATATGGTATCAGTAAACACTCAATTGCATAACGCTACAGAAGTAGTCTCTAAATGGCAGCCCGCGGGCCAGATCCGGCCCAGGCATGGCAAACATTTGGCCTGCCATAAGATTGGATCGAATGAAAGCATATACAGTATGTGTGCTCATTTGCGCCTCATTTGCGCTACATAATTTGGCCCTTGGGGAAAATTAATTGGACACCACTGCCTTGATGATTAAAAGCCCTTAAACCACACACACACACACACACACACACACACACACACACACACACACACACACACACACACACACACACACAAGCACACTGCACTTTTTGCACTAAACCCAAACATACACACACTGACACACAACTCATACTCACACACATACACACACACACACACATACACAGGTACACACACACAGACGCACACCGCACTTTCTACCTGCACTAAACACACACACACACACACACACACACACACACACACACACACACACACACACGCACACGCACACAAAACACCAAACACAAAACACATACAAACACACACACACACACACATACTGCTGCTGGTGTATTTAATAAAACCTTTTTTAATTATTTATTTTCTTCAAATGCTACTATTACTATGTCAGAACGCTATAAAGGACTTTTAAAAAAAGCACAACAAAATACCTCCTCTTAATGTATGTTCTCTACAAGTCTTCTGTTGTCCAGTCTTGCACTTTAAATGTTTGTATGAGCAATGTCTACGTCCATACTGTCTATGTCCATGTATGAGTACTGTCTATGTCTATACTGTCTATGTCCTTACCTAGATTAGTCTATGTCTGCATGGGAGAGCAAGAAACGCAATTTCAAATTCTTTGTATGACCAGTGCATGTAAAGAAATTGACAATAAACTTGACTTGACTTGACTTGACTTGACTTGATGTTTGTGGCTTTCTTTATGAGCCACAATATAGCGACGACAAGCAGCTGAGGGCTATGGAGGAACAGGAGGCGTCTGAAGCTGCTACCACAACAGCCAAGGCAGACGACCTGCCAAGGAGCTCACAATGGCTCGAGCTGAGGCGAGAATTCCAGCGGTGCATTTTTTCTGGACGAAATCACGGAATCAAAGGACGACACGGACGTGTGGGTTGTTGATCACCCTAGTTTCGCACCCCTGCAATTCTTGGCAGCAGTCAGACTTGTTCTGTGTCCGGGCCGTCTGCCTCGCTGTTGCGGCATCAGCTTCAGCCGCCTCCTGTTCGTCAATAGCCCGCAGTTGGGCAGGCACGTAATAGCCACGGGGCTCCCGCGTCACCTAAAAAGTGGCGTGTTGGCCTGCGGAGCTTGAGCGCAATGCATTATGCGGACTGTTGTCAAACATCCCTAAGCACTAAAAAGTAATTTTCTGCCTTTTCTCGGTCAAGAAGGCACCAAATTAGAAATTTATGCTACTATTCTAATACATATATGATCCTCTTTCAATACATGTTCATGTGTCCACCGATGGAATGCCCCTTTAAGTTCTGAGCCGCTACATGACTCCTCCAGCTGTGCACTGCTTTGAAGCAAAGTTGTAAGCAAGTAGACTTCTATTTGGAGAGCCACAATTTTTCATCCACCTTTCATCAAGACTGGTTGCCTTTGATATGTCCTAATGATGGAGAGTCTAAAATAACACTCCAGTTGCTTATAACGTATCTCCTTTAAATATCATAACTTGTGACACATACGACGTGATTCCTGCCATGCTCAGCACTGTTTGATGCTACCACAGGTTGGCATTAAGCGTGGAGGTGAAGGGAAGTATTCTAACCGAAAGCTGTGTTGCTCATCTGTGGTTGTGTCTTGTCTCATCCCATTCTTTCTCTCAAATATGACTAAAGTGGTTATGTCAACGTGACCTCCTTTGTCTTATTTATGTGAAAGCCCACCTGGGAAACTCCAACTCCTATTGTCATTGTGACACAGCACTCTACAGCACACAAGTGTTCACTGCACACAACGAAATTGCATTTTATGCCTCACCCGTGCAAGGGGGCAGCATCCAATGGCGCCGCAAGGGAGCAATGTGGTGGGACAGTACCATGCTCAGGGTACCTCAGTCATGGGGGGAGATGGGGGAGAGCAAAGGCTGCAGGCTGAGAGATGTACTACTCAGGACTCTGCCTCAGTGCACTCCCAACACCCTCCGGTACAACCACCATCCACCATAAACTCACCACACTGCACCGCTGTTGCTGCTTCTGTTGCTTTCGCGCGCACGTGAAATTTGGATCTGTTTCAATCGATATGTAAAATGTATCTGCCCTACTTGGACTGTAGGATTGTGTGTGTGTGTGGCTGTGTCTCAAATCACGCACTTGTGCACTTCGGGCACTGTTTTTCAGTGCCTAGGACGCTCACACTGAACATTTCAGTTGAGCCAGTGCACTGAAAGTGCCAGGATGATCCCCTAACAATGGCGGAAAAATGCAGTGCTTGAATGATGGACACTGCACGCACTAAACGGTGGCCATGTTGACAATGACACGGAGGAAATGTGGCATTCAGTTCAGTAGAAGAGTTTGGTCAACAGTCTCCTAATTCTGTAAGTAATGTTGATGGGACACCAACCTTTTCACGCCAACCAAAGTATTGTATGTGTGATTGTTGACCTTTGGGGTGAAGGACATAGAAATACAAGCACCAGACACTGTGCATTTTTTAACAGTAGCCAACTAATGCCATGCTCAGCGGTCACTTCCAGCGAGGGCACAGTGCATAGTGCTCATATTTTTCCACGACACTATGCACTAAAGACCTCAGTGCACTGTGTGCACTGACACAAGTGCGTGATTTGAGACACAGCCTGTGTGTGCGTGTGCACACATATTTAATTATATCTGTTTGTATCTCCTGAGGTCTGCTGGTCATATATAACCCAGGTGAGCAAGATTTGTGGTGCTGTGTGTGTGTATCTAGTGGCATTTTGTGGTGCTTAACCATTGGAGCACCACAGGCTAGTTTGCCATATCCTTATCGATCATGAAAATGCCAACTTCCCTCCATAACTTTTTGGGTGATGCCGCTAACAAAAAAATGAATACAATAACATAATCCTATCGTTTGAGGTAATAATAAAAACATGTATTTGTACTTGATGAGTTTTACAAATGCAGCTCAAAGTGCTTAATCAGCTTGGCAAGATAACAGTATTAGTTGCAGCCAGCTTAGACTTCGTTTATATGGTGATGGATCAAAACAGAGGACGCAATAGTAGCCTCTTGTCTTCTATTTTTCAATGCCTTTTACACAAGAACAATTGCGAGTGGAAATGTCAAAATATTGTATAAATCTTTTGTTTACACACCAACCTTGACGTTGTGGGGCCGGAAGACGCAAACATCTGAAGGAGTGTGACGTGAATTTGTGGCTTTTTTGCTGTTAAGAAGGAGATGCAAACTGGGTCATCTTCCAAACTCCCCACCCTGGAAGGAGTATTCAGATTTGTACGTCTTCAAGCCCCTATGGCGGAGTCGCCGTAAACGAAAGGCACTTCTGATCAAATATTTTGACATTTTACCTCGCAATTGTCCTCATATAAACTGTCCATTTGTGCTGACAGAAAAAGAAGAAGTTTATTGGGCTGCTTTGAGAGTTACTATTTGTCTCCAGGGACTGGGAAGAGCAAGGATTACTGTATGTGTGCTATTCTTTATTATTTACTAAAGACTAGGGGTGGGCGATATGGAAAAAATATCACGATTTTTAAAGATAAAATCTTGATTCTGAATTTTTTTTATCACGATCTCCCATCGAAAAAATCCAACAGTAAAAAAACAATATACTTGCAATTTGTAATTGCCAATTAGTTGCATGTAAATACACTGACACTCATAAAGTGCACAATTGGAAGACAATAATGTAAAGAATAAAAGTGAAGACAACAACAGTAAGTAAATAGACCACTCTGATTTCTCCACTTTGACAGATTCTATAGACGATCTTGTACTAGATTTCACAATTCAATATTGCCATATCGCCCACCCTTATTAAAGACCTAGGGCCTCATTTATCATCAGTTCGTAGAATGTCTTCTAAAGTGTGTCTTACGAGTGAAATTTAGAATGTTCGCAAGTACAGAAAAATCGGGATTTATCAAACGTGCTTTGGCTGCTCCTACGCACACGTCTGCATGATAAATCCCACACCTTCCAAACCACTGTGCACGCGCACCATATATGGTATTAAAATATATTCAAATGCCATGTTAATTCGAAAGCGCCACCCTGTTTGGACACACATGAACACACGCGGACACACGCACCAGTCGAAGCGCTGGCGGGAAGTGCGGAGACAGAAACATTTCCGCAGCAGAAGTGGAGGTGCTTTCGACAGGAGGAGGACAGTGTTTCAAAATAAGTAAAAGAAAGAGACACACATGGACGAAAACACAGTAAAATACCACACTGTCATACTCCATTGTAGTTCAAAGTAAACTGTACCTTGCACGGTCAATATTATTTGCAATTTCGTGTTTCTTCCACTCGCACGCATGGTCTGAGGTGTGCGTAGATTTAGGCACATTTCTACGTTCAAGTACATGTTCATAAATCCCACACTTTGCTCAGGAATGATCGCACGCACGCTTTACGCACAGATCTGTGCCTAAGAACGCTTGATAAATGAGGCCCCTAGAGTTGGAAAAGGCCACAGGAAGAGGGAGGGAGGGATTGCTTTGTATGCTTTGGGATATATTTTTCATTAATCAGAATTTTAGCAGATCAACTCTGACAGAGTTATTCTTGATTTACTCATCACGTTTTCTTTTTCCTTTCATGTCATGATCAATCTGATCACTCACTCTTCCTCTTGCACCATTCATATTTCATTCGTGCCCTTGATACAATTCTTAGACCCCCTACCCCGCCAATATCCTTTGTTATGTGGTCTTGCTTGTCTATTCCTTCTATTCCTCACATTCCAACTCTTGCGCCATTCAACCTTTATTCATACCCTTGAAAACATCCTCAGAGAGTGGTTGAGCGTACGAAATGTTGTGCCATTAAATTTCAATCAGTGTTGCGGACCTTTATTATTTAATTTCAGTTTTCATTCGTTTGGTCCAGCACCTGCATTGCTTATTGAAATAGGAGCCATAAACCAAAATGGGGAGTGCAGGGAGATCATAAAAAACTTAAGAGAAATGTCCCAGATTCGTTTAGTGTACTGTTCGAATGTACGGTCCTTACCTCCCTGTCTCTCCCACACTTTTATGTCCTTGTCTCAATTTCGCTGTCTCCTCCTTCATCAGACCATTCGGCAGAAAGACAAGTAAGTACCAGGCGATTCCAATTTCTCAGCTACAGCTACGGCATGTGGTTCCTAAAGGACAAGAGTGGCACGTGTAGTACCTCAGCTTGACCGCAGGGCCAAGGAAGATCACACACCTCCCTCTCTCTCCCTTCATCACTATGGGTGCATTCCAATATGCAACCTTGCTTCCTCCACTTGTGCTTGTGGCCTCGTACCAGGAATTAATATGTCATGATGACATCACTGACAACAGCATTATATTTGCAATTGCAATATCTTGCAAAAGCTCAATTGTAAAGTCTTTTTTCTCATTTGCAATTGGGATGATGAATGAAAAACAGTCCCCCAAAAGTTGTTGTGGCTAGGCTGACAGCTGGGAAGCTTTATTTTTTTTTCCATGGAGGAGGGGCCAGGAGGCGGGGCGAGGCCACAAGCACAAGTGGAGGAAGCAAGGTTGCGTATTGGAACGCACCCTCTGCCACAGCCACAGGAGGGCCAGCTAGCCCCTCACTGAATACTGTATAGCAGCTATGGCTCCATCACCTTACAGTCACACAGTCACAGTATGAGTCCTCCTCCCTCATCAAGACAGCATAATAGTCTAGAGGATATGTCAGGATTTTTGGCAAAGATGTTCACTTCCGGAAGAAAGCATGAAAATTTGTATACAAATGTTTTCAGGTATTCTGATTACGATAAGAAGCGGCTCCAAGCTCAAAAATCAAGGGATCACCCTCAAAATGGACAAATCCAAGATGGCCGCCAAATTAACAATTCTTCCTTACTTAGGTTGCATATGTCCTATAATCCTGACCTCTGCGACTAAATGTGGGTTCTTGGGATTGCTGAATTAATTTATGAGCCATTTAGCTTTGCAAAACCTAGGAACCACACTGAAAATCGAGAAATTCAAGATGGCCGACATCTCCGATGGCCAAATTTATAGTTATCCACAACTTTGGATGAATATGCACTAGAATAGTGATCTTGACGACTAATTGTAGGTTTTGGTTATCGCTGAAGTCATGAGTAAGCCATTTGAGCTTCAAAATATTAAGGATTCACCTCAAAGTTGAGAAATTGAAGATGGCCGCAATTGCGATAACTATATTTTCATACTTGTAGATCCTTTTAGTGGGGTCGTATTAGGCTCAGTCATTTCAAATTGGTGTTAAAGTTTTGTTTTCACTTCCAAGTTGAAGTTTAGGGTCTATAGCACAATTTGAGTTCGAGTGTCAAACACACAGATAACAAAATGGCCTGCGGGGGGCGCTCTAAAATATATAAACTGTTATTACTTTTGATTAGTTAAATCAAATTTAACATATGATATATGTATGGATTCAGCATGAACAGGAGAAACCGGTGGGCTAAGTATTTGGTTACCAGATTAACGACACACTATGTAATAAACACACTTTTAGCCAATGGACAGCTAAATCCAGGCTTTTTCAAGATAAAAGGTGGAAATGCCCTCAAAGTTGCAATGAAACATAACTTATTGTTACAAGTTATTGTAAATAAAGCCTGGGTTATCACTTAACTTGATTTGTTCAGAATATCCCTGAAGCACACAGATACTTAGGATACCTATACACAAATATGGCTGCATAAAGCCTATGTGATATTTAGCACCCAACTTGCATCTTTGAGTTTATGAATTTAGGATCATAAGTACCAGCTTTTTTTCAGTCAGTCCATCATTTTATTCACAACTTAAAAACTTTATATCTGGAAGAAAGTAAATCAATAATAATAATGATGATGATGATGATGATGATGAATACTATGGGGAACATCATTTTTTCCTGCATTCAAAAAGCAAACAGAAGACCATAGGGCTAACACTTAATAATCCACTCTACAATAACTATGACAGATGCAAAAACAGTCAGTGGTCAGTCTTAGAAATTGCATGTGCACTTGCACAGACGTGTGCACTTTAACTCTGCCTCCATGCACTTGCACCGAGATCTGGCAGGTCTATTTGTACAAGTACTAGTACAGCTGCACTTCACCTCTAGTTGGAATACATCTTTGGAAACTGCATCTTTGGTAGTGTAGTCCAAATCTGGGAACTGTTCATTTGTTACCAGATTGGCAGGCATTTCTGGCAAATGCAGATAACTACGCTGGTAACAAATGGACAGTTCCCAGATGACAGAGATGTCCTCATAACAGCAGATGATTGTGTCTACCATGTATGAAATAGTCCTATAGTATTATTTAGTATGCTTGCCAAATGCCTCTGCTTGCCCCCAGCAAGCATACTAATTGTTCTCCAACAGTTTATTTAGTATGCTTGCGGGAAAGCATACTAATTGTTCATCAAGAGTTTATTATTATTCTACATTTTTCCATTCACCTCGGCCTATGGAAATCGCCATTCATTAGTATGCCGGCTTTGAATCGTTGCAGCGTTCGAGATAGAGACACGGTTCGAGTGCCAAAACGAACGGCTCGAAATGGGCCCAGGGTGGTGTATTTTTCGCTGGCCTACCCCCTTTCATTTGTTCACCAGACTTGTTTTTCCTCAGTTTTCTTTCTGTTTTCCCCCTCATTGAAATGAATGGTAGAATGGAAGAAGAACTGTGGCAGTTAGCGTGAGAGGTGACCTGTCCTGGGGTTTTTAACTAGGTATCAACTAGGTAAAGGCATTGTCAGAGAGGTCTTGGCTCTGAATACAAACTGTGTGAAGAGACACAGACACAGACACACACACACACACATGCAGCCTTGTAGAACTTTAGACCTCTGCTGTCACCTGGGCAACCGTAGCTTAATATGCTGCTGTGGCCACTCTATACAGTAAGTGGCAGTGGCCTACTGGGTAGGGTGTTGGTCTGTCAGAGGGTTGCAGGTTCGAATCCCACCCTTACCTCTCCCTACCCACCCATTGCTGAAAGGCACCTGAAGCATATCCATACATGCACACACGTACACACACACACACACCTCTCCCTCTCACACACACACACACACATCTCTCTCTCTCTCTCTCTCTCGCACAGACACACACACACACACACACACACACACACACACACACACACACACACACAAACAGACACAGACACACACACTCAGACCTCTATCTCTTTCCCTCGTGTTTCTGTGTGTGTATACAACAGCTCTGTGTGTGTGTGTGTGTGTGTGTGCATAAGCCGCAAGCATACTAATAGCGTTGTCTCTCCGGAAATGCAGTCTTATTATTATTATTATTATTATTATTGATTTATTTTCTTCCAAAAATAACTTTTTTTGTGATTTTATGAGTGAACAGAATATGGCTTGATTGAAAAAAAGTTGATACTCATGATCCTAAATTCATAAACTCAAAGTTGCAAGTTGGGTGCTAAATATCACATAGGCTTTATGCAGCCATATTTGTGTATAGCTGAACAAATCAAGTTGAATGATATCCCATGATGCGTACATTCAGATCAGTACTTTTATTCCCTGCGGGGGTATATCGCACAGGACATGCAGGACACGCTTTGTGTTTGAATGTGTTGAAACATGCAAGATGTAAAGGCTTATTTGAGCAGTGTTGCCAAAACAAATTCAGCAGAAGTCGCTATTGGCTCTCTGAAAAGTCGCTAGAAGTCGCCAGATGACGTTACGTATGACGTCACAGCATCACGCATGCATCTAGAAAAGATGTGTGCACGGCTACGCAGAGCTGCAGTTATGTTGAAAAACAATGATTTTGTCACTTAAATGAAGAGTTTTTCAAAGTAGCCAGATTCACCAAAAAGTCGCCAGATGTGTTTTTTTTGTCGCCAGGTCCAAAAGTCGCTAAATCTAGCGACAAAGTCGCCAAATTGGCAACACTGTATTTGAGTCCAGGAACATGAATACATACTTACAAATCCCTAGTAACTTAGAATAGGATACACCAAGCCTAACATAAATCATCATGCCTCGCTTTCTTAAATCAGCACAGTTCACACAAATGCGTCAATGTGATTGCTGCAATTGTTGCACCCTATATCTTTGTCATATCTTTAGTTAGAGGCTTATATTGCCTTTAAATGAAATTATTGGGCCACAAAACCTACATTTTGACACCAAGATCATGCTCATATAACAACCAGATCCAAAGTTATGGCTCAAAACAAATACAGGTTTTTGCGATGGCGGCCATCTTGGATTTCGTGTTTTTGAAGTAGATCCCTTCGTTTGCGAGCGTGGAGCCGCTTCTAATTGGAATCAGCATCCCCAAAACCCCCTATATACCAATTTTCGTGCTTTCTTCCGGAAGTGAACATCTTTTCGACATATCCTCTAGACTATAACCATTTAGCTAGGTCACTCTTTCAAGATTGTAAAGAAGTCTGAGTTTAAATGCTGAATTTAGATGCATATCCAATAACTGTTTTTTCCCCTCCAATTAGTTTGCGTACTGTACATGCATATCGAGTGCAGATGACAGTGCACATCAACACGGAGGGCTTGACATTTCGCTTTTGGGAACTTAGTAAAACACTAATACAAATAGGTGGAAGTTCGTCCAAAGTCATCACAGGAAATCATCAGCGCTTCAGCTCATCAACACATCTATGCACTAAATTATGCCAGAGTACTGCCACTTCTACTGTTACTACTGACTAGCCTAATGCATCAACTCTCTTTTTGAGCGAAGGCACAAGGTGACAGCAGCCTGGCTAACGGTACATGCACACCAAGATATGCGCATTCGCTGAACGTGTCCGGGAGCATTGCGAGTACGAGAGGTGCATAGTCAGCGTCCACGTTCTATCCGTGGACAGCAGCCATTCATTTTCAATGGAGCCGGCTCGTTGAACGCGGACGTCCGCGCAGGAAAATAGACTCGTTCTATTTTCAAGGAGCAACGCGGACATGTCCGGTCGGGACAGACATGCGGCGTACTTACACCGCGCTCCTGTGTGCAAGGCATAATCTGTTTACATGTATTCTAACCATTTCGGACTGATACCGGACACGTTCAGTGGACGTTAAGTGGACGTCCGCGCTGTTGGTGTGTATGCACCGTAATGACTGCCTGTATATTGACATAGAGTGCATTTTAGTGGAGTTGCCAAGTCAACACAGGTGAGTTTGGTAGAGGAGTGGGGGCAAGGTCATCTATGCCAAATCCCTAAAGACCTGCACAGTTGAGACTAATTATCATGCACCATTTCATAATTTATTTCATCACAGGATACATTTTCGTTCTTGGGGGCAGACTTTTAATGGAGCTATACAGTACCTGAAACTGCAAAATTGGCATAAAACAGTACAAGAATGAACAGAGTGAAGAGATGAAATGAAAAGGTTCTGGATCTCTGGCCTGCTGCTGAAGCAGTCGGCAGTGCTACATCCCACAGGGACAAGTTGTGTGAAGGCAGCCATGCAGCCATCCAGTCAAATGAATCTTCTTCAAGGGAGCGTGTGTGGGCTTTGCTCAGATAGGGTTGTGTGTGTGTAGGGGGGGAAAGCTCTAATTAAAGGCTAGCTTACCAAGGGGAGTCTGGAGCTACAGCTCCTGATGAGTCTGCCTCTCTGATGGGTTGAGGTAGCACATCTTACAGATTGAGCATAAAACAACATATGAGTACAATAACCAATGTATTTTATTAGAATTATTATTATTGTTAAAGAATTTTTGTACAGTTAAATGGGTGTACGCTGACTAAACTCATTCAATTAATTCAAGCTTTAATAGAAAGCAACCAGATCTAATCTTCCTTATTGCTAGGTTACCTTGTACTCACATGTATGCTTGTATCTTATTAAAATATATTAAAGCACCTGACTTATTATGCAAGAATTATTAAGCAAGAATGCAAAGTGCTATAGAGTTGTAACCAGAGCTGTGAAATAAGCCAGGCAGAGATGGTTAAGTCATTTCAAACACTTACATCATGTGCAAAGCACAGTTCCAGAGGCAGGTGGAAATTAGACAGTGAAAGTTGCTTCACATTCTACCAGTAGCAATGTCAGACAAAAATTCGCTTTACTGCAGCCTGTTTCATTTCTGAGTCATTTCCACTTTAAGTGACTAAACCACTGTGATATATTAAACTAAATACTATATAGTATATCCACTGCCCTGTAGCTATAAACAAATTAACAAAAGTTAGCTGCCTTTTTTTAAACAAGGACATTCTCCCTCTGTCATTTGTTGTCCTCTTTAGTATCACCTTTACTGTGCTATGGCTGTGAAGTAGTCTTTACACTCTAGACACCATCATCTAGGTGTGAATTATAGACTGCATGGCTTATGGATGAAGAAGCATTGTATAGTTTCAATTACCTACTTTGTTTAAGCATCATTGTGATGCACTTGTCCAATGTCCCCAATGTCTCCATGTCAATTCATGCAAATGCAAATGTCACTAGTCTGGGGTATGTTTCTCGAAATCGTAGTTGTTAGCCAGTTAGCTACTTGGGTAGTTGCCAATGGGAAATTTCATTGCAAACAACAAAGTAGCTAACATACCTGTAGTTAGCAACTGTGTTTTCGAGAAATGCACCCCTGGACAGCAGTCAGTAGAAACAACATTATTAGACAATGGCACCATGCTCTGCCTGACATCCATTTATATGTAATGCAAACTCAGGAGGGTTGAAAAAGGTGGCAAACTATCGCAACCCCGCAAGAGAGGGGGGTCGACATTGGTGTCATGACAACAGACAGATCCCTTTCCCTCCGTTAACTGATGGACAATTACAGCAACATTAAACATGAGCTGGGCCCATGGCATGTCTCTAAAAGTCAACAACAGCATGCGTGAACAATACTAACATGTAACAGCTTCAAACTAGAAGGAAAACATCAGGTTCATCACCAATCACATGTACTGGTTGCAGCACCAGTAGGCGACAAGGAGGTAAATAAATTGTCATGTCTACGTCAGTAGTAGTGTGTGGTGTGATTTGGATAACATCAAGTACTAAAAAAGTCTTTGTTATGACAGTGATCACATTTGCAATATTTTCCTACTTTCTGCATTGTTTGCTTTTTTGTAGGAATGCCAAAGAAGATGGAAATCACTACTCCATCACATCTGTGGCATCCACAGATGGGAGGAGGATGTTGAGCATACTGTAGGTGTTACCATCCACCACTAACAGAAGAGGAGCAGAGGCGAAAAAAGTGGCTCGAGATAGATTCATCTGCTTTTCAAGTGTTGACTGGACTGGTCATGGACAAGAACCTCTTGCGAGATTTGAGACAAATGTGTATGTGCAAGCACACTGGTAAGTTTATACACACTTTCTGAACTAAATTTTGAAGCCATTAACAATCTCTGAAATAAACACTAAAAATGAATAATTGTTGAATGCATCACCTAGTCTCAAGTGTTTATAGGTTTGCTAATTGATGTATCACACAGCACTTTGTATTACAATATTTTATTCACATTATTCCATGTTTACTTGATCATGGTTTGTGTGTGTGTGTTTGTGTTTTGTCATTGAAACAGGATCACTGGAGGTTTACCATTCCATAATTCTGAAGTATGCCGAGAAGCGGCTTCACTTCAGTCCCGACAGCATGAGGGCTCAGTCTCAACTGGCTATTCTGGATCACAACAACCTTGGGAGAACACAGGCTACAACACAAGATGGTATGACTACATAAAAAAATGTACCTGTTGGTGTCAGCTGAGTGTCATGTCAGACCTGCCCTGTAGACCAGTACAACAGTATAAAACTCATAGTTATCTAGCTGTTATTTTTCTCTATAGGCACAATAAATTAGTCATCAGTAGTAAGCTATTGATTTGTGATTGAATTGATGTACTTCTCTTAGAACAAGCAAGATACAAGGCTGCCTACTCAAAGCAGACGCAATAGTGGGCTGCGAAACCGATTTATGAAGGCACAACACAGACTTTTCGGAACGACCTGGTGGAGCGTGTCCTGAGGAGGAGGGAAGACAGTAGTGTTGTGTTGTCCGAACCCATGCCCCGTCCTCGACCAAGATAAAGGAGACTGCTGCGTAACATAGATCCAGTTCCAAGACCGGACAAGAGTGACCTGGTTGCCAAAGCCAGGTCTCGCTACATGACCATGTTGTAGAGGTGTAGAACTTTGTCATTACCTACATGCTGTGTTTCTAAAAAAGCATTACTTTGTACATAGTTTTCCCATTTTCTCTGTTCTCTGTCACACTGTCTGTGAGATTATTTGCACTTGTCTTTATTTTTCTTATAGTTTCATGTAAAGACACAACAGCACACATTGCAGACTGTAGTATTGTAACTGCATTGACTTGACCAGGTGCTTACCGTAGACAGAAAGAAGTGTACAATAGTATAAACATTTCTTATGAATAATTCAATCACAAAAACAGTATATATCTCTTATGTTGTGTTCGGGTCATTTTTGACCCGTTTTCAAGTTTTAGTGTGAAAAAACACACTTTCCTTTATTTTCTTGAAATAAGGCTTCATCTAATCCTCAGTCACAATCATTTCAACACAACAAAAATATGTTTTATCATTTTAGTAAATTTTAAAGGTCCAAAAAAAAAAAAAGTTACATCTGTTGTGTTCGGGTCAAAATTGCCCCGGCATCGATTTTTGGTTGTTGTATGCATTTCTAAAAAGCTGTTGGTTGCCCTTTGTCTTCAGTTTGGTGATTCATGGTGAGGGAAATATATTTCTTGCCAGCTTTTTCATATTACAAATCCAATATGGCCGCCGGACAGTCCCATACACTACAATACGTCATATCTCCTGTTGTGAAAGGAGTACAGATGTATTTCTGGTGTCTACTCATGTTATCATGGTCAGGGAATCCATTTATGCATTATACAATTATTTTTTTTTGCATATTTGTTTGCAAAATACATTTTTGCACATTATTTTTTCAAAAAACGTATCAAAAATTCATATTGGCACCCAAACATGTAGAACTGGTCTTATACTTTCCATAAAGTTGATGTGGCAATGACATAATGGTCCATGTTCATGGCATAGGGGATTCAGATGAATAGTGTGACTTTTTTCATGTTCATTGAGGTGTTAATTTCCAATATCTTTGCATTAGATTGGCGGAATAGCTGTGACTCTGACAGAATTGTTATTTTGTATATTTACCACACTAAAATCATATAAATATTGAAAAACACCAAGTCATTTGGTCTTTATCCTGCTATAAATCTCTTTGGGTTGGTTTGGACCCGAACACCACAAATGCCACTATTGATGATATTTTTTAATATTAGAGAAAAACTAAGAAAATAAATTTGGGGGTTGTTGTACTCTCATATCAGCTGTAATACATTGACAACATAATCACTAATTGTATCACTTTAGGAGATATTAATAGTGAATTTATGCAGATTTTGATAGTTTTGGTCATCAAAAACGATTTGCATAATATAAGATAAAAGACCTGCAAAGTCAAAAAGATGAATACATAAAGTAATATTTCCATGGATATGAATACATACCAAGTTAGCCACGAAATGAAAAACAATATTTGATGATAACTAGTGTTTTTAGGTTTTTTATGGCTTGAGTTTTGTTATCACGGGTCAAAATGACCCGAACATCACAGGTGTATGCAGCTTATGAACACAACACAAGGGATATATGGGTAGATGACGTGACGTGTAAATTTCGCTGTCGCAGGCTCTTAAAATTAAGTAAATTCATGCTTTCAAAATTGTTAATGCTTTAAATGATTAAACTAACGTCGTTGTTGTGAAAAAGTAATGTGTAATAAATCCAGAGCTTAAATAAGTATACTTAATTTTGAGTCAAATGTCACATTTGTCCTATGGTGTGACTGCCACAAGCCTGGTTCTCAGTCATTTCTCTAAACAACCCTAGCATGTTTTTCAAGGTGTCTATTTTAGCAAGTGGCAATGCTTAATTTTTTTCCTGTTTTTCTGAGACCGTGTGGACTTATGAAACTTTGTCGCAGAAAACAATGTCCTGTGGTGTGACATCATATTTTTGGTTAATTCTGTGCATGGCCGTAGCCAGCCATGTGAAGTAGCCGAGGTCCATGATGCGCGCGCAAAGCGCGCGCCGAAATTTTAAAAATTAAAAATGAATTCATAAAATAAATAAATATGGGCTACACAGGCCTATATATAGGGCCCTCCTCTATGAATGTATAGGCCTAATGTGAAATAGTAAATATGTAGACATGTATAATAATAAATATGTTGTAGTTTTCAGCCAACTCTTTTCAGCCTATGCTTTGGTATCATGCCTCTTTTATTATAAACAGCATCCTCGCGGTCAGTAAAGCCCTTTGTAAGGAAACTAAAGCTTGACCCTGAAGTTGCACAATAAGCTACATCCTCAGATGGCAAGTTGCTCAGCCATTCATATTTTTCTCCCAATGAAATTACACTTCAGCTGTTTTCCTCCAAAGATACAGGGATAGCTCTGTAGTGCAAACCACCTATTTTGGAGTAAACTTTTTTCTCCCTAGAGTCGCATCAAACGTTTTGTTTTTATTTACTTGTTATAGTTCTTCACAAGCGCAGAGGACAAAAGTCTTTCAATGAGAAAGAAAAGTAGCCTATCCTCCGCGCTCCTGAGCCATCTGATGCGTCACGGCTATGCAGACACAGTAGTCACGGGAGCCTCTTCAGGTGTGGATATTTACTGCGATTGACTCTGACGAAGACGTGGCAACGTCGATAGTCTTGGCACTTGTCCAAATTAGCAGGAAAATATCCACACCTGAAGATGTTCCGGTGACCTCCTCTGTCAGTGTTTATCACATGCTTTCCAATTTACAATCAATTACCTTTCACGGATATCCTGCTTTAACCTTTATGCAGCAGCTGATGCAGCAGCCGGCCTTCTTAAAATAATAAATCAAATGGCTTTTTAAGACACCATAGCCTACTTGTTACGCATGAGCTTTATGTAGGCTATACAACGGTTGGCTTTCTGTCAGCGGAGATCTCATCAAGCGCGGGCTTTCTGATAGCGGAGATCTCACCAAGCGCGTGCTTAATGGGCGCGTTCGTGACGGCACATTACTGCGCAGGCTGCACACGCACACTTTGCCATTTCAATGCATTTTTCCAACCAGAAAGCATGGTAATTTTGCTTTGCGCAATGCTCTGTCATGAACGCGACCAAACACTTGCGATGTCGGCTGAGTTGCGTTCTCAACCACGAGTCGCACCACTTAAGATATTAATCAATCTTGTTTACTCTCAAAAACAGAACACAAAGGCAAAACTAGAACACATAGCACATGGATGTTAACAACACAGTTTGCAAAGGACGCTTCACAAAGGTTTATAGATGTTTTTGTGTGTTTCAGTTGGTCATATTTGCCGTTAAAATAATAATAATAAAAAAAACCTCTCACGATAGGCGAGGTCCGGACCTCGGTAGCCTCAAATGTAACTACGGCCATGATTCTGTGGATAATTATCTATTGTTGAAGCTCCAGTGATACATAAATTGTGACTTTAGACCCTTAAGAAGCCAATGGCAAGGGTGGATTTTAGGTTTTTCTCTCAGAGTTCTTCAATCAATCAATTATGTTTTGCTAGAAACCTTTTTTAGAAAAAGGGTCCTATGTTCCCCGCTCCCATACAAAGACAGGGGAACATAGGACCCCGAGAACATAGGTACGCTCCCGCATCAACTACCATTACAGCAGACATGTCAGACCGTGGTAGTGTGTCCACTTCCCTCCATGAGCTCCCAAGGTCAGTCCTAATTGCAGCCAGGTAGTCTGCCTTGTTTCCTTTACGCATACCATACTTTTGGTCAAGGGATGGATCTAGCTCAAAAAGGGAGACAGGGCAACTTGTCCATTCATGGCTGAACACCTCCACCTTCCTGTCTTCCTCTAAAGCTGGGCTTATACTGTGCGACTTTTTGCCCGATTTGGCACTCGCACGACGTCTTGAGAGTCGGGCCGATTTCTGGCTCAATCGCAGGTCAATCGTGAGTCTCGCATCGTGCAGTGTACATGGGGTAATGACAAGCGATTTCGCCTCACGATCGTGCAATCGCAGGGTCGCCAGAAATTCAAAACTGTTTGAAATCCTGGTCGTGCCTTGTACGTAAATCGCACAGTTAAAGCAGTGCTACTTCACATGCACAAATTAATAGAGCGGTGCGATTTGCTGTTGAGAACGACCTCATCTCCACCTCAGGTGCGCATGTTCCCTCCTCTGCAGTCCCGGGAAACACACGTCGTGTCACACAGTCGGACCATTCTGCTCGCATCCGACTGTCGGCTCGTATAGTGTGAGGACGTGAGTCGTGAGATGAACTTTTAAATCGCAAAATGTCCTTGTGCAGTGTGAGCAGGAGCTTAATACCCACGACTGAAAATAACACACAGTGTATGCCCGGCTTAAATCGTGAACAAAGTACAAGCTCCTCATAATTGCACTCTCCTCCTCATAGACCTGTTTTGTTTTGAATGCCATGGACATGGACTTCTTTGGTTTTGCTTCAAAGGTTGAAAGTTTAATTTGTGCAACTTTCTCACTGTCTGTTCTTCTAGCTGCTGCCAATGCCTCCAGTCCTTTTTCACGAGCAGATATCAAATCAGCAGATGCAGCTTTGTGGCCAGTTGAAATGTTAATCAAATCGTTCTCTTCATATGTGAAAGGATTGATCATCTGGTGGTTGATAATATTTGTAATCTTCCTTACCCCTTCTGCCTCCTTTGCACCTTGGCTGTCGTATTGGTGTTCGGTGTCATCTACATCCAGGTGAGCCATAACCTTTGTCTGCTCTGACACAGCTGTAAGAACTGGAAGAACTTTCAAGTATTTATCCATGGCTGCTGACTAATGCCAGCAAAGAGTTTTGTCTTGGTATCACGGTTGTATGTTTTTTCCAATGCCATGTCTGTCCAGACACCATAAAATTGTCCTGCTGTTTGATGTACTGTGAACTTCCCATCCTTGAATTCCCTGAAGATGTTTGGAGCTAGTGTAGGCAGGCTTCTCATAGCTTCTAGGTAGTGTGGCAGGCAGGCAGGATATGTGAGAAGGGTCCAGCTGCAGAAAGACAGTTCTGCCCTTAATGCAAGCACGCCCATGGGCGTTCCCGGCATTTGCCGTATTGGCCAATCGTGAAGGGATACTGCATGATGTCATTTTCAAGGCCATTTCCGGATGAAGGCTCCATGTTTGTTACAAAGATATCCCGTGCAAATTGTTATCTTTCAGAGAAACGTTTCACTGAACATTCCACTGACATAATATTCTCAACAATTTATGTAAGAAAGTGAGATAAATCACACGTTTTCTAATCCCAATATGTCTTTTGCTTTGTCTTCCCGTACCTCGGACATTGTAGCCTACTGTTTAGGACTCGTGTCGCTATGCACAAATTTGTCATAGCAACGTATCAGGTCGCCAAAATGCTTTGATTTCAACACAACGACGTTGACATTACCTTACCTAGCTGTGTGTATCGAGGTCACTGTTAACACTGTGTAGGCTATGATTAAACATCCTTTCCAGGATATTAACACAGACTCGGACAAATAATTAAAAAAAAAAAAAAAAAAAAATTTTTGGCGAGGTTGTTCACTTGGTAAGACATGATATAGGCTACTTAGAAAAGTTTGAAACGATGTAAAACATCAGCAACACATTCCCGACTTTTTAAAGTAATGAGTGTCACCTCACCACATTTATGTGGCAATGTGGTCAGCTTGGAAAGAGCAGATATTAATGAAAAAATATATGAAATAGTATTTGAAATAGCAATAGGCTATTTGTTTGTTTTATTGGAGAAAAACGATTTCTTCATTACCATAGGCCCCCATGTCTGTCTATGATTTAGGAGTGACCACATTGAAGCTTACCTCTTTATCCAGAAATGGTTCCAGATTGGCCAGTCTTAATTCAAAGGCCATCAGAAAACAGAACATTTTTCCTACCATCATAACCAGTGTTTGTGCGTACATAATCAGGGCCGCTGACAGTTTTGGCTGTGCCCAGGACAAAATCATCTGAAAGGTCCCCCACCCAATACATGGACTACATACAATGTAATGAGGACCCATTCCTGGACCCCTCGTCTCACTGGGCCAAGGTCAACGGACCCCTTTGCCCCCCGTCAGCTTCCCTGCATGTAGGCCACATACATTGGGGTGATAGTGAAAAAAAATCCTGAGCCTGAACTTTTTTCCTGGTCGGGGAGGGGGGCCGGGGGACGACGGGACATACTGCATATGAGACGTAGGCCTAATGTAGGCCTTATTATTATTCAAACACATTATTCAAACATTTAAGATAATGTTTTCATTTTTGCATTATTTCTATAGTGTTATTCACGAAAACACAGATCATTTCCCTGTTGGTAGGCTACAGCACTTGGCTGAAAGAAACTGACCACCACGTTCAATTCTAGCTGTAAAAACGAATACCAACGTATGCAGTTAGAAATGCATTCTAGGCTTGTGATGTTGCACTAAAGTTATTGAGGTGGGTATTGAACCAATGCAACATTTCAACACCAGAATGCATTTCTGAAAACATGGTGCATATTTTACCACATTGAATTAACTGAAAGCTACATATGTAATACCAAGCCATACCAAGACAGGTCAGTAGGAGGCAATACTACTCCAAAGTACAGTAACTACACTCTGTCCAAAATAGAGGAGGTGATTACCAATTAATTGAGCAATACTTTTAAATGACATGACATTTGCTGCAAGCTGATAACTTGTATAGGCTACTTGCGGACATACGTTTAGATAGCCTACTCGTGGCCCCATGGTCTACCTATAACCACAGATTGTTTAAGGGCTGTGCTATAACCCCTGCCTTTCCGTTGTAGGGAAACGCCCTTTAATTACCGGTACATGATATATTTAGGGCACAAGCGCATGATTGGCTACATGCAGGCCCACGTTCACATCGCATATTTCGACTCCACGGATGACAGAACCAGCAGTGGTTATTACGGACAGGACAGTATATATAGCCTGTGTGACTACTGCGCGACTTTCGCATTGGGTTGTAGTCAATTAAAATACATGAAAATCACTCGCGTGTACACACGCCCATTACAATGTACGAGTTGAAAAGATAACAGAAAGCAACAAAAACAAAGACAGGACCGAATTAAGCTACATGAAAATAGCACAGGGCGTGAAGATAAGATGAACATTCACTGCATGTCTAGGTGACACCGTGGTGGCCACATGAACGCAAGCCAAGTATTTGAAGTTCATGAGAGTCTGATATTGATAATTGCCCCCTGCCCGAGAGTAGGGATTAAGTAGCCCAGAGCGTGCAGACAATACAACCTGTGCATCGTGCGTGGAATAACTGGATTCGATTACGCAGAAGGGCTACGACAGGGAGCGCGCGCGAGAGAAAGGCTGTGTGAACCTGTGCGAGGCTGTTCGGGGGTTTTCACAGAGCGCGTTGGTTTAGTCAGCATAACTATTATAAACATCTCCCTGAAATCAGTTTGACACGTGGTTTGTCAGGAATGACGCAAAACACCATCCCTCAATCAACAGTAGACCAAAATCCACGAACTCAGCTCACACTAGCCTACAAGGGGTGTAGGCTAACTAGGCTTGCCAAACATTAGCGATCCAAGCATTCCACTGTCATTTGGCATTTGGACATGTCGCAATGGTAGCCGCTATTCCAATGCAGACAACATTTACGCACTACATATAGAAAAAAGTACCATGACGGGCATAGCATAGCCTACCGTTTTGAGCATACAGACTTTTTTGAAAGAACGTCTATCTCCATCAAAGTTTGTCAACATTGCGCAGTCATTTAGCGCACATAAATGAGGAAAATAGACGAACCTATTTCAAACATATACTCTCACTGAGCCCGTTTATGCGCATCAATAAGCCGTTTATGGTCAGGTTTTTGGAGTAACCTGCGCAAGGCAAAATCATTCGGGCCCAAGCCAACATGCCACAGTGGGCAAATTAATAACTAAATGGCCTTACCTTCAAACATTTTCTTGATCACAGAATTTCACTAGTATTCCACTGACATCCACACGGTTCAACACACCCATCACAACTAGCAAGCCATGTGGATTTGTGCTAACAATAGTTGCTAATTTTTATCGGAATCCAAATGGTCTAGACTTGGCCTAAAGTACTTTCTTCCGTTTCTTCAGTATAACGAGATGCCATTTTTGGATTTGCCTCCGTCGACAGTAAAAATATGTGAGAAGCAACCAGTAGGGGCCTAGAACTCTCTTTACTGTGCATACTGACAGCCAATCTACTTCTCCTTTCACTAGAACTAGAAGACTGCCGCCAGTGCTGTGGTGAGTGACTCAAGAGCAAGACGTAACAAATTGATACATTTTTCAGTAAGATGTCGGGATGATACAATTATGGGCTGCTGCTCATTTGGGTTCCTTTCGCGTCTCTTACAACAGGCTGTTGCGCGCTCATTTATTTTCACCATACATTAATGAAGGCCTACGCGATAGTTTATTATTTTATTAATATTGGGGAAATTATTTTTTTTATTTTTTTTCTACAGCCACGCTACGCCGGATTTCCGGCGCGGCGCCGGACTGCTATCACCCCTGACGAGACAGGAATGAAATGTGAAAATTTATTTCTGTTTACTTACTTACACTATGAAGTGTGAACGGTCACCTCTCCCTCTCCTCATATTCAGAGTGCATAAAACAGCACTCAACTGTGTGGTCTGTTGATAGCCTGTGTAGTACAGTAGATTAGACTCCATTTTTTGACAAAAATCTATGGAGGGTTAACACAAAGTTTGAAATTGTGTTTGACCAGTCTCCAATGTGCATTTAACTAATAACTAAAAATAAGGCATTGACATTAAATACAGACTGATACATACTATAAATACATTCACACAGACACCCAAACAGTGTGCAATAAGAAGATTAACATACTGATGGACAATAAATACACAAACACAGTGGACACACACACACGGCAGGAGGAGTTCATACAGGTGATGTGAAAATACAACAAGGTGCAATGAGTAAAGTGTAAGCGGCATGGTGAAAGAAGTGTTCATGGAATATTCTCCCGTGTCCTTGGTTATTCATGTGGTTTTCTTCAGTGCGTTGAGGAGTCTGATGGCTTGTGGAAAGAAGCCGTTTCCCAGTGTGCTTTTGCAGCACCGCATGCTGGGCTAGCGCTTCCCTGATGGTAGTAGGGAGAACAGTCTGTGTGCTGGATGAGTTGTGTCTTCATGATGTTCATTGCCCTCTTGGAACAGTGTGAAGTGTATAGATCCGGAATGGCTGGTAGGGGTGATCTTATGGGCTTTTCTGCTCTCCTCACCACTCTCTGTACTGCCTTCTAGTCTTCAGCTTGACGGCTGCCATGCCAGACAGAGAGGCTGCTGGTCAGGATGCTCTCAATGACACCCCTGTAGAAGATGGTGAGTGCCGATGTGGGGAGGTCGGCTCTTCTCTCATCCTTCGCAGGAAGTGGAGTAGTGTCTGTGCCTTTTTGAGATGGTGGAGCCATGTGGTGCAGTTGGCAGAGGAGGAGCGGCACAGTGGTTGGTGCTGGGTTGATCAGGTTCAGATCCGAAGTTGCTGGTGTCATCAGCCCTCCCTCTGAAAACTGGCTCCATGCCTGTCAAAAAAAGGCATGTCAATGTTATGAATGACAATTAAGGCAAAAACAACCACCCCCTATCTACCTACAGAAGGACATGACATGAGCACGTGCATATGCTTGTGCACACGCCCCCACACACACTGCTACTGTCTTAAAGTTTGGTGCGCGTGCGTGCATGCACGCCTATTCTCCCCCCTTTGCCTCAAGTGAAGTGTGCATTTTAGAGGTTGTCCTCACCTGCACAGGTGTGAAGAGCAGGAAGATTGGAGGTTGAGGATGAAGAGGCAGGGCAGGAGGTTCTCCTTGTGAGCGGCCCTGGTCCTGATGCTGATTGCCCATCACCATGCTGTGGCTCATAAAACCCATTACCGGCATATCCATGCTGAACAGGAACGACTGCTTCCATCTGCACGCATGCACACAGACACACACACACGAGAGGGATACATAGAATACACTACATAAAAATCACACCCATCATTTTAATGCAGAACACCAGGCTGAAGAGATACACAGCTTCTGGCCTGTGCAGGGATCACTACAGTGCCAGTGTTTTGTATTATCCTCTATACACATTTTTTGCAATAAATAAACACAGCACAGAAAGGAATTACTGTATGAAATACTTATTGGTCTAGTGCAGAACAAAACAGATTCAGTGTTTTACTCACCACTGTGTGCAAGTTTCTGTGTTCAGCTCAGGTGGAAGCCTCCATCACAACATGTTGGTAGTGACATCAACCATCCTTCAGAAAACTGCCTCTCTGCCTGTCAGAAATAGCAAAATAATGTTAACACAACAAGGTAGTATCTTAAAGATATCCTTAACCAAAGACAGACAGACACACACTGCCACTGTCTTGGTTCTAGGACACACACACGCCCTTTAAGGGTCACATCACATGTAATGGCCGGGTTCTCACTCACTCACTCACTCACTCACTCACTCACTCACTCACTCACTCACTCCTTTTCTCCTACTTTTGCCTCAGACAATGCAGTGAGTTTTTAAAAATTGGCCTTACCTGCACATGTGTGAAGGACAGGAAGGGAGGTTGAGGATGGAGCTGCCAGTCAGGAGGTCCAGAGCTGTCCTGGTCCATCACCATCATGTGGATCATCAACCCCAACCCCAACTTCTTATATCTGCGTGAACACACACACACACACACACACACACACACAATAGGCGAGATACAGGTTATATGGCACATTTTCGGGAGCGTACCTATGTTCCCACGCCCCATTGGTCCCACAGCCCATTGGTCCCACGGCCCACTGGTCCCACAGCCCATTGGTCCCACAACCCATTGGTCCCACAGCCCATTGGTCCCACATCACTAAGACTTTTTTTCATTTTTTAGGCCCATTGGTCCCACAGCCCATTGGTCCCACAGTCCATTGGTCCCACAGCCCATTGGTCCCACATTGCTTTTTTATTTGAATTTCTAGGCCCATTGGTCCCACGGGACTCACTAGTTCGAGGCTCTTTCGGTACTTACCGCTTACGTCATACGACCCTAAACCTAACCCTAACCCTAACCCTAACCTTAACCCTAACCTTAACCCTAAACCTAACCCTAAATCGCTTATTTGAAATGTTTGATTATCATGTGAAGTACCGAGAGGGCGTCAAACTAGTGGGTCCCTTGGTCCCACAGCCACCCACAGTGGGACCAATGGACTGTGGGACCAATGGGCTGTGGGACCAACGGACCTAAAAATAAATTTAAAAATCTTAGTGATGTGGGACCAATGGGCTGTGGGACCATTGGGCCTAATTTTGAAAAAACGCAAAAGTCTTAGCAATGTGGGACCAATGGGCTGTGGGACCAATGGGCCGTGGGAACATTGGGCTGACCCCAAACCGGGTCTCCCTGCTCCTTCCCAACTACCAGGTGGATCGTCAGTTCATCGACTGCGGGGACGTGTCAGTTCTTCTGAAGACCTCGGACCCCAGGCTACATTCGGAGAGTTCGTGGTTGCCTTTGGAGTCTACCGCGACGTATTGTGCAGCGCCTACCCTCACCGCCGCCCGGAACTCGATGCCTATCTGGCATTGATGGCGGATTTTTCGGTGCGCTACGACGGCACATTATTTTATGAATACCATAAATCATTCGCTGCCAAGGCTGCTTCCTATATCAGCCTATTCAACTCCCGTCTGGACTGGTCAGTGGTGGACAACGAATTATTGATACGGCACTTTAGTGGGCAGCGTACATTATTCTGCAAAGTATGCGCGTCACATGGTCACACCGCGGACTTGTGCCCCTGGACTGTTTTAAGTGTTCCCTCCGCCCCAGGTGCCCTCCCTGGTGCCCCTCCGGGCCCCCTGCCCGTAAGGCCGCGTCACGACCGCTTGGGTCGGCCCATCGTCTATGTTTATGGCCGGGCTATTTGCAACAATTTTAACGAGGCCGTCTGTACTTTTTCTAATTGTTCATTCTCTCATGTTTGCAGCTTCTGTCACGACCCCCACCCGAAGTCGGTGTGTCCCCGCCATCTCCGTCCTCGCAGGAAGGATTCTTCGACCGCCTCCTAAGCTCTCACCCTTCCACGCCCATCTCCGTTCCCACTCTCTCCATGTTTTTAACTGCGCACCCCGACCCGATTTTTGTGGACTATCTCCTCACTGGTCTCTCCCAGGGTTTTAGAGTCGGGGTCCTCTCGCCCCCTACCGGAACTTTTATTGCCCGTAATCTCCAGTCCGCCCTGAATGAGCCCCTCGTCACATCGGATCTGCTTGCCAAAGAGGTAGCTAAAGGTTACGTAGTCGGCCCCTTCCCTGCCCCTCCCTTTAGACCGTTCCGCATTAACGCGCTCGGGGTCGCGACGCGCAAATACTCCGGCAAGAAGAGACTGATTTTTGACATGTCCTCCCCTCATGCAGCCTCTCGGGCTAGCATTAACGAGCTAATTCCCCTCGAGCCATTCTCACTGCAATACGCTACCGTCGACAACGCCATTGAACTCATCAAGGTGGCGGGTAGGGGCGCGTTTTTGGCCAAGGCTGATATTACGGATGCATTCAAGACTATGCCGATACACCCTAGTGACTGGCCCCTATTCGGCATTAAGTGGAGGTCTGGATTTTATTTCGCTGTCCGGCTTACATTCGGATGTCGCAGTAGGCCGCATATATTTAACACATTGTCCGAGGCGTTATGCTGGATCCTCCTTAACGTGTGCAGGTTACCCTTCGTGCTGCACCTGCTCGATGATTTTTTGCTCATCGACTTCCCCGCAAACCAGGACTCTACAGTCCTCGACACCCTCCGCAATGTTTTTACGGCAATCGGCGTCCCCCTCTCTCCCGAGAAGACCATGGGTCCTGCTATGTCTCTCGAATTTCTCGGGATAGTGCTGGATACCGTCGAGATGAAAGCGTCCCTCCCCGAGGAGAAGCTGGTCAGAATCAGGGGAATTTGCGATTCATTTTCCGCCGCCGCGTCCGTCACGAAACGCGAACTGCTCTCGTTGCTCGGCCACCTCAATTTTGCTATGCGGATTATCCCCCAGGGGCGCTCCTTCATCTCCCGGCTCCTCGACTTAGCTCACTCAGTACCCGGCCTAAACGACATGGTAACCCTCGATGACGGCTGTCGCTCGGACATGCGCTTCTGGACGACGCTGCTTAATCGCTGGAATGGCATCTCTTTTTTTATAACACTGATCACGACTCGTCTGCCTCCCTGGGACTGTTTACCGATGCTGCACCATCCGTCGGCTTCGGCGGGTTCCATGCAGGGGCGTGGTTCGCCGAGATCTGGCCCCATGATTTCCTCGAGTTCCCGTCTGGCTCCTCATCTTCGAACTATACCCCATAATTGTCGCCTGCCTTCTCTAGGGCAGCGGATGGTGCCGCAAACGCATAACGTTTTTCTGCGATAACATGGCTGTGGTCGACATCCTCTGCAAAGGGTGTTCTAAATGCCCTAAGATCATGGCTCTCCTGCGTCGGCTGATCTGGCAGTCGGTCGTTCACAACTTCGTTGTCAATGCTGCTCACGTCCTCGGTTACCGTAATGTGGAAGCTGACGCTCTCTCTCGTCTCCGTTTACAGGACTTCCACCGGTTGCGCCCCTCGGCCAGCTCCGACCCCCTGCCGTGCCCGGCTTTTTCGGAGCTCGTCCTATTTTAGGCCCCCCCTTCTCCTCCCTCTCTGACTCTGCACGAGGTTACATGAAAAAGGGTCTTGCTGCTTCAACCCTCAAGGCTTACGCATCAGCGTGGTCTCTTTTCTGTCTGTTTTGTCACTCATATGCACTTTTCCCTCTCCCTCTGTCCGTTTCTGCTGTTTGTGCTTTTATTGATTATTGTTTCGATACTCGTAATCTTAAGCCTTCGTCTATCAATCGGTTACTGGCGGGTGTTCAGTTCCACTCTAGGCTCCATGTCCCTGACTCTCCCAGTCTTTTTTCTGTGCCTGCTATCAGGCTCGTTTTGAAAGGTATTGCTAAGTCACACCCACACTCTCCCGATGCTCGTCTCCCTATCACTATCGGCGTCCTTCATAGATTAGTGTCTAGGCTGCGTCTTGGGTTCATCTCTCCATACGTGGACGCACTGCTCGAAACTGTTTTCCTCACTGCGTTCTACAGTTTTCTACGCTGCAGCGAATTCACCTCGCCCTCTGTATCGTTTAATTCTTCTAATGACCTGTGCCTGTCCGATGTGTTTTTTTCTCCCGGTTATTTCACTGTTTCTGAAGACCGATTCCCTTCGCCGGGGTTCTCACGTTTCTATCTCTAAGTTGCATGGCACTTTCTGTCCCTTCTCTTCCATGGCTTCGTATCTTCAATTGCGCACGGCTAGGTCCCCTGACTCTCCCCTGTTCCTCCTGCCTGATGGCTCCCCCATGTCCCGGCTGTGGTTCTGCAACCAGTTGGCCGCTGTTCTGCGGGGGTGCCACCTCTCGCCCAAGGAGTATACGGCTCACTCGTTCAGAATCGGCGCGGCCACCACGGCCGCCCAGCGGGGTCTGTCCCCTACTGCGATCAAGGCGCTGGGCCGTTGGTCATCAGACGCATACGCTTCCTACATTCGCCTCACTCCTCATCACGTCATCGAAGCTCAGCGTCCTATATATGGTCTGTAAATTCATGTTTTCTATTCTCATTTCTGGTGACGGTGGTATTTTGCCGCGCCGGCGGCATTCACTCTATCTCTTGGGGGGCTGCCGCGCCGGTCACCCGGTCATGTCTGTATTCTATCCTTCTCATCTAACAGCTTGCTTGTCATTGCTGTCAGCCTGTTATATTTCTATATCTTGTAACGATGAACCATGCTGGCAAAGTTGCCTCGGGTGTTTATCCGTGATATCAATTATCATACAATATCATATCAGCCATTCATTCATTCATTCATTCATTTATGTTCATACAATCATCTATTCACCGCCATGCTCTACTTTCTCCTAGGTCACGGTTCCGGCTCTCCACCTACTCCCGTCACAATCTAAGTTCACAGCGCTCTCCTACCCAAGGTGCATCTCTCAAGCATAACCTACCGCCGTGCTGTCTCTCTGCTCTCAGCGCTTCCGCGCCATGTCTTCTCGCATAGCCTAAGGTACCGACATTATCATCATCACCACCATCATCATCACTGGCTTCATGCCTCCGCTAGACCGCCGCCCATAGTTTAAGCCTTAGAACATCCCTATCATTTATAATCTCATTTAATCTATCATAATTTGTCTTCCAACCTATCACCTATCACTTATCACCTATCATCATTATCATCATTGTCATCATTATCATCATTGTCATCATTATCATCATTATCATCATTATCATCATTGTCATCATTGTCATCATTATCATCATCATTGTCGTCATCATTATCATTGTCATCATTATCATCTTTATCATCATCATCATCATCATTGTTATCATCCTTCATCTTCCATCTATCATCATCAATCAATCATCTAACTAACTTTTCATGTCTTTCAGATGGTGTCTCCTTGTAAACTGTAGGTGAGTTCACTTCTAATCTCTATTTTTGGGGCAGGCTACGCCCGCCTCCATCTCCGCTGGAGGATATGCTGTCCTACCCCGGAGTTCAACGCGAAGACGGGAACCTTCGCCAAACAGATTCATGCATTTTGTATCAAGTGTAATTGCTCGCCAAACGGATTCATGCATTTTTGTATCATGTCTATTGTTCAATAAATGTTAATAACGTTCATTTGCCTCTCGAGTCTTCATGGTAGAAATGGGAGCTTGCGTAAATTCTACCAGGGAGACTCTAATTTCTCTAGGCTAACCAAATCTCCCTTTTGACAGATCATACATGCGTCATCATTGCCCAGGATCGTCAACCAATCACAACGCAAGATTGGGGAATCCCCCGTCACGCATCACTCATGCATCGTTCCCTCTCAGACAATGAATCGCATTCACGTCTTTTTAAAAAGCTGTCACTCATTCTGTTCTCTGCTTTCCAGTTAAGCCGACTTTGAAGCCACCACCACCCCTCCGTCCACCGTCACCAGTGGTTCCCGTCTGTTAGGGGGCAGGCTACGTCCGCCTCCATCTCCGCTGGAGGATATGCTGTCCTACCCCGGAGTTCAACGCGAAGACGGGAACCTTCGCCAAACAGATTCATGCTGTTAGGTTTTGTGACTTTGCTTGGCCTCTAGGGGTCACTCTTGCATCCTTTCCATGTTTGTTTTGACAGCTTGATTTGTTTTTTTTTTGACAGCCATGTGCTTCCTTGTTTTGATGTCATGTGATGCTTTGTTTTGATGGTCATGTGACTTGTGCTAGCTAGGTGCTTTGTGTTTGTTTTGACTGCCATGTGCTTCTTTGTTTTGATGGTCATGTGATTTTTGCCCCACCTGTTTTTGGTTAACTTTCCCTCCAATTCTTAATTGCCAATTACCTTGGGTATTTATTCCGCCCTGTGTTTTGTTCTTGTCACTGAGTCTTTGTGCTGGTTGAGGGTGAGTCACTTTGAACTAATCTTTGGAGATACTGTTTGTTTTTCTTGAATCTTTGCCTTGGATATTTTTTGGACTTTGAAATCTACTTTAGTTGAACTTTTTCCTGGAACTTGCCACTGAAGCTTTTTGTTTGGAATTATTTGGATCCTCTGTGCGTTTGGATTTTACTTTATTTTTTGGATTTTGATTGATTGCCTTGAAAGGACATATTTTTTGCATGCTGTGGATTTTTCCTGGACTTTGCCAAATTAAACCTTTTTTGAACTCGATCCTTGTTGTCAGTCCTCTGCATTTGAGTCATTTCTCTGTTTTGCCTAGTGGGTGTTCACTGCATTAGGCCAGTGACCAGGGTCTCAGTCCCAACCCGACCCTAACAGAAAGACTCAGTCATGACTGACTCAGCAGAGGCTTCTCTGACTGGCAACCCAGCAGAGGTTCAGAACATAATGGCCGCTTTAACAAGCTTTGGAGCTACCATGGATACTCATGGACAAGCATTGATAAAACAACAAGAAACCCTTGCTCGCCACGATGAAATGCTACGTCAAATTGGGAATGCTCTTGCACAGTTGACTCCTCTACCTTCGTCTCCTCCTCATGTTCACCCTTCTGCTCCACCTGGTCTGGTCTCTGATCAATCATCTGCTCCAGCTCCAGTCCCAGCTCCTGTGCCCCCTGCCACGCTGCCTACTACACCTCATGAGCCCCGTCTTCCTGCACCACCGAGGTATGATGGCAAGCATGGTGAGTGTCGTGAATTCCTTACACAATGCCAACTCACCTTTGAGCTCCAGCCGGCAACCTACACTTCTGACCGCAGCAAGATTGCATATGTAGTGACATTATTGGCTGATAAGGCACGCGCTTGGGCAACATCCATTTGGCAGAGACAGGGACCTGAGTGTTCTGATTTCAAGAAGTTTATGGAGGAGATGCTTCGTGTTTTTGATCAGTCAGACATTAGCCAAGATGCAGCCAAGAAACTCATGTCCATTCGGCAGGGAAGAGGTAGCGTCGCCGACTATGCCATTTCTTTTCGTACACTTGCAGCAGTCAGTGGATGGAATGATACTGCCCTGGTTTCAGCTTTCCACCATGGCCTATCTGACCCCATTAAAGATGGTCTGGCCTCTATAGGTTGCCCTACTGTACTTGAGACGCTGATCTCTCATGCCATTCGCCTTGACAACAGAATTAGGGAGCGTAGTCGTGACCCAAGCTTTCCTTATCTCACTGCTTCATCCTGGAGTCCACCCACCTCCGCCAGTGACTGTCCAGAACCCATGCAAATTGGCCGTACTCGCCTCACCGCAGCTGAGAGGGAGCGCAGAAGGAGGGACAAGTGCTGCCTCTACTGCGGCAAACCTGACCACTTCCGAGCAGCATGTCCTGAGCTCTTGGGAAAAGGACCGTCCCGTCCAGCCGAGGGAGGGTTGTGACGGGGACCACCCTCTCTCCCGAACTTCCTGGCCAAGGAGTCTACATCCCTGTCTCCATCTCATGGGGTGAGTCTGTCCATTCCTGCCAAGCATTGTTAGACTCCGGGGCAGCTGGTAATTTTATTGATGTCCATTTTGCCCGAAGAATCAATGTCCCTACTGTTCCCCTTGAAGTTCCATTGTCAGTTTCTGCTCTAGATGGCCAGGCTTTAGGTGATGGTAGAGTAACCCAAGTAACTTCCCCAGTTGTTCTCAAGTTCCAAGCTCACCGAGAAGAAATATCCTTGCACCTGATTCATTCTCCAGAGTTCCCTGTAGTTTTGGGCTTCCCTTGGCTTACCCGCCACAACCCTCATATAGACTGGGCAACAGGCCAGGTTGTGGAATGGGGCCCTACATGCCATACCTCTTGTCTGCTCTCTAGTTCCCTTGTGTCTCCTGCCAAGTCCCCTGATCTCACAGAGTTATCTCAAGTGCCCCCAGAATACTGGGATGTAAAGGAAGTTTTTAGTAAGAGCAGGGCTGCCACTCTTCCTCCTCATCGTGCCTATGACTGTGCCATTGACTTGCTTCCCGGTACTACCCCTCCTCGTGGCAGGCTGTTTTCCCTTTCTCAGCCAGAGCGTAAGGCCATGGATGAATATATCAAAGATTCCCTAGCTTCTGGTTTCATCCGACCCTCCACCTCGCCTGCTGGTGCGGGCTTCTTTTTTGTCAGCAAGAAAGATGGAGGATTGCGGCCATGTATTGACTACCGAGGTCTAAATAAGATTACAGTACGCAACCGCTACCCTCTGCCGCTGATGTCCACTGCATTCGACCTGCTACAAGGCGCTACAGTCTTCTCTAAGTTGGATTTGCGGAATGCATATCACCTCATTCGTATCAGACAGGGTGACGAATGGAAGACTGCCTTTAACACCCCATCAGGACACTATGAGTACCAAGTGATGCCTTTTGGGCTTACTAACGCCCCAGCAGTCTTCATGGCCCTTATCAATGATGTCCTGAGGGATATGATCAATAAATATGCTTTTGTTTACCTTGACGACATATTAATATTTTCCAAGACCTTGAAAGAACACCGCCAACATGTCCGCCAAGTCCTTCAGAGGCTACTCAAGAACGGTCTGTTTGTGAAAGCCCAGAAATGTGAATTCCATGTGCCAGAGGTCTCCTTCCTGGGCTTTACTGTACGGACAGGACAACTCCAGATGGATCCAGTCAAGACCCTGGCCGTCCAGGACTGGCCCACTCCCAGATCAGTGAAGGAAGTTCAGCGTTTCTTAGGTTTCGCTAACTTCTACCGCAAGTTCGTCAGGAACTTCAGTTCCTTGGCAGCTCCCATCTCTGATCTCACCAGAAAGACAGCCGGGTCTTTTACCTGGTCTCCTCAGGCAGAGAAGGCTTTCAATGACCTCAAACGCCGATTCTGTTCTGCACCCATTCTAGTCCTTCCTGACCCTTCACAATCCTTCATTGTCGAGGTGGATGCTTCGGACAGTGGCGTCGGTGCTGTCCTCTCTCAGCGCTCGGAGGGAAAGCTGCATCCCTGTGCATACTATTCCCACCGTCTGAGTCCTGCAGAGTCCCGCTATGATGTGGGAGACCGAGAACTGCTTGCTGTGAAACTGGCGCTTGAGGAGTGGAGGCACTGGCTGGAGGGAGCTCGTCACCCGTTCCTCGTGTGGACAGACCACAAAAATCTACAGTACCTCCAGCAAGCTAAGAGGCTTAATCCTCGACAGGCAAGGTGGGCCTTATTCTTCAGTCGGTTTGATTTCACCCTGTCGTACCGCCCTGGCTCTAAGAACACCAAGCCTGACGCTCTCTCCAGGCTGTTCTCTTCCACTGACAGGGAGAGTGAAGTTGGTCCTGTCATCCCTGTGTCCCGGATTGTGGCCCCTGTTCGCTGGGGTGTGGAGGAAGCAGTTCGACAAGCTCAGCGCCAGGACCCTGGTCCTGGGACGGGACCACCGGGCCTCTTGTATGTACCTCGTTCAGCTCGGGCCAAGGTTCTCCAGTGGGGTCATTCAACCCCTCTCACTGCTCACCCAGGAGCTGGGAGGACCCTTGAGTTCCTGGAGAGACGCTTCTGGTGGCCGAACATGAAGGAAGAAGTGAGGTCGTACGCCCTGGCCTGTGAAGTGTGCACCAGAACCAAGAACCCACGACAGCGCCCCCAGGGACTCCTGCACCCTCTGCCCATTCCTCGGCGTCCCTGGTCTCATGTGGCTGTCGACTTCATCACGGGTCTTCCAGATTCTCAAGGTAATGCTGTCATTTTAGTTATAGTTGACAGGTTTTCAAAAGCCTGCCGTTTCATACCATTAGTCAAACTCCCTTCTGCTCTTGAGACTGCCAAGCTAATGTTCACTCATGTTTTTCGAGTCTTCGGACTCCCACAGGACATCGTCTCCGACCGAGGGCCCCAGTTCTCCTCCCGAGTGTGGCGGTCGTTCTGTAAGCTGATCGGCGCCACGGCCAGCCTCTCCTCCGGGTTCCATCCCCAGTCTAATGGCCAGACTGAGAGGCTAAACCAGGACCTGGAAACAATGCTGCGGGGTCTGGCGATGGACAACCTGACGTCGTGGAGCACCTGGCTGCCTTGGGCGGAGTACGCCCATAACACCCTCCAGTCATCTGCCACCAGGTTGTCTCCGTTCCAATGCCAGTTCGGGTTCCAGCCGCCCCTGTTTCCTGAACAGGAGGAGGACGCCGGGGTACCCTCGGTCGACCACTACATGAGACGGTGTCAAAAGACTTGGCGCAGGGTCCGGAGGGCTCTCCTCCATACGTCCAGGGCCAACCAGACTCAGGCCAACCGCCGCAGGCAACCTGCCCGCAGTTACCGTCCTGGGCAGCGGGTTTGGTTGTCCACCAAGGACCTTCCTCTGCGGGTGGAGAACCGCAAGCTTGCTCCTCGTTATGTTGGTCCCTTCAAGGTGGTGCGCAGGGTGAACCCTGTGGCCTACAGGCTTCAGTTGCCCCGAACTCTGAGAATCAACCCCACGTTCCACGTGTCCCTGTTGCGGCCCTTACTGTCGTCCCCTTATGCCCCGGCCCCCAGGGGTCCCCCGCCTCCCCGCACCCTCCGCGGTCAGACTGTGTTCACTGTGCGCCGCCTCCTGGACTCCCGCCTTCTCCGTGGCCGCCTCCAGTACCTGGTTGACTGGGAGGGCTATGGGCCTGAGGAGCGCTGTTGGGTCCCTGCTCGGGACGTTTTTGACAAAGGGCTTTGTCGGGACTTCCATCTGGCCCATCCTGATCGCCCTGGGAGCGCCAGGAGACGCTCCTTGAGGGGGTGTCCTGTTAGGTTTTGTGACTTTGCTTGGCCTCTAGGGGTCACTCTTGCATCCTTTCCATGTTTGTTTTGACAGCTTGATTTGTGTTTGTTTTGACAGCCATGTGCTTCCTTGTTTTAATGTCATGTGATGCTTTGTTTTGATGGTCATGTGACTTGTGCTAGGTGCTAGGTGCTTTGTGTTTGTTTTGACTGCCATGTGCTTCTTTGTTTTGATGGTCATGTGATTTTTGCCCCACCTGTTTTTGGTTAACTTTCCCTCCAATTCTTAATTGCCAATTACCTTGGGTATTTATTCCGCCCTGTGTTTTGTTCTTGTCACTGAGTCTTTGTGCTGGTTGAGGGTGAGTCACTTTGAACTAATCTTTGGAGATACTGTTTGTTTTTCTTGAATCTTTGCCTTGGATATTTTTTGGACTTTGAAATCTACTTTAGTTGAACTTTTTCCTGGAACTTGCCACTGAAGCTTTTTGTTTGGAATTATTTGGATCCTCTGTGCGTTTGGATTTTACTTTATTTTTTGGATTTTGATTGATTGCCTTGAAAGGACATATTTTTTGCATGCTGTGGATTTTTCCTGGACTTTGCCAAATTAAACCTTTTTTGAACTCGATCTTTGTTGTCAGTCCTCTGCATTTGAGTCATTTCTCTGTTTTGCCTAGTGGGTGTTCACTGCATTAGGCCAGACACTGATGTGCGCTGTTCTAAATTGAGACCGAGCGCGCAAGTCTGCAAACAAGGGTTTGCAAAAGTGCACTACTAAAAAAAAGAAAAAAGATATTCGTTGTGTTGATCTAAGTTATTTCTTATGTGTTGGTCAGTGTTTTTTTATTCATACTTGGAAAGGTAAGGAAGGCTGAACAACGGCAGTCTTATTGCTGTCTGGCGCCCAACTCATAACCTTTAAAACTTAAAAATAGCCTACAGTCGGCTGCATCGTTACAATATGGTAGAGCTGAAGGCAATGCGCACCGACTGAAAAACTTATCGACATATTTTATCGTTGCAACGCACGGGCATACCTGCAAACTCAGGAGGGTTGAAAAAGGTGACAAACTATCGCGAGCCACAACGCACCCCCCACCCCCGCATCAAAAAAAAGGACAATATTTCATTTACTACATTTAATTATAATTAATATTTTATTTTCTTTGCAATTTTTAAATGTGCCCCTTTCTGCCCATGCTCTCCTCCTCCACCACCCTCCTTTCCCTCAGTGCTGCCAAATTAGCCTGTCTCTGTGCTCTATCCCTATTTCCAGCTCCACTGACATGAGCACACAACCTCCTGTCTAGTGTCTACCTCTCAACATTTCACATCATCCATTTTAAACATTTCCACCCCAGTTCTATTTATTCCATTTCATTACCCCCCCCCCCCATTATTTTCATTATTTGCAATGTAGTTTTTATTCTATTCTATTCTATTCTATTCTATTCTATTCTATTCAATTTCCTCTGAAAACAGTGAATCACATCACACATGCCACATACATACACAGACATTTAGCATACAGCCAAACACAGACAGACAGCCAAACACTACAAAACCTCACGCCATCACTCAAACCTCACATACAGTAGGGCCTATTATAGCCTACACCTCACACAAACACAGCATGCCTTCAACATGCGTCACACAAACTACACCTATAACATACAAAAACACATAACCACACTACAAAACTTCACATCCTCCACACAGCATCATTCAAACTTCACACACAGCATAAGTCAAATACCATGGACAATGCACAGAAGAGAGGGAGGAGAGGAGAAGAGATGAAGGGAGAGGAGGACAGGAGAGAACACACTCACAGACACAGACACAGACACACGTGTGCAACGTGTATGATGTCTTATCTTATTATGCACGTTATGCTGTTGCTTTAGGACTTTAAACTCCTCCAGGATTAAATATACTACCATGCGCTAGGAATGACAAGTAGGCTACTAGCCTAGGCTATATGTCGAAAATAAACAAACAATAACATCACGGAGAACTTACTTTCATAACGTCGGTAGTTTTTTGTTTTGTTTGTTATTGTTTTTCACTTACTCGCACATCCATGTCAAATCCATGCAGGGTATTTGCGATCGCGTGGGCGTTATTAGGAAACGGCAACTCCATCGTATGCATTTGCGAGGACTTGGCAAATGTCAGACGAGGAATCTGACAGCTACGCTGACATTCTCCCAGCGCTGTCCAGCCCAAGTCGTTTTCGCTCCACCACCACCACTTCATTTCAGCGTCACTACAGTTATTACTTGCATTCACCGACACCTAACCTTGCATTAACCACTGCCACATTCTTTATCACCCGTTGAAAACCTACAAAACCGAAGTAATCCGCGCTCGTCCTCTTATTGACATTTTATTTATCAACACCGGTTCCGCGCGGGCTTCAAGCCTTCAAACATGCAGCCAGTGAATGTGAAGCTGCGTCCTTGTGATTAAACGGCAGCCAATGGGTGTGGGTTACATCATGACTAGTGTTTATGGGTAATGTAGGAAATCTCGCCGTCTTTACGTAGGCTATATCATACAGGCAGCTGTTTACCCTTCAGAACTTCAGTCGGGCGCTACTGGCTATCCCCCCTCCCCCCCCTCAAGAAAAAAAAAACTCTTCGGATCTGCACGATTCACATAAGTCACCTATTTTGGAATCAAAACGGTGAATTTCGCCGAAAGGTGACAAGTTTGCAGGTATGATGGGCATGCAACAGTTAATCATAATATTGGATTTCCAATGGAAAATAGCCATCTCACAAACATAGTGTATGAGAGTGTGTTTGTTTGAGTGAAAGGGAGAGGATTCTGAAGTGCTTTTGGGGACTTCTCTGCAAGCATGGAGGAGGCCAAGTTAAAATTTAGCAACGTTCCAATGAAGACGAAAGTCGCGACCTCCCCACTTTATTGCAGTCGGAGAAGTCCAGTGTTTGCGTGGCTATTTTGGTGAGGGAAGCACAATTGGTAGCCTACTCTTATCCCATATATTTAAGAATCATAACTATTATGGATCTACTACATTTCCATCCCGAGTATCTGATTAAATGTAGGCTACGTGAAGTTGCCCCTCCCTCGTTGTTTGTTCATATGCGCGGATGAGATGGAAAGCATGGCTGTGCCAAACATTGTTTAAAAGTTTTCATCAAATTTTGGTCGGCACACAAGGTTTTGGACATAGCCTACCTGGGCTACGTTTGGTGCATTGATCAGCCATGTAGCAAAAAAGACAGCCTTGGTGAGAGGATGAGATCTTCCTCGGCTGCGCGCGTTTCCTTCCCTCCCAAGACCCGACAGTTGCTTACAAGTCAATTTGAGCACGAAAACAGCAAAGACAAGGTGATATTTCATTCAAATAGGGCCTACACGCTCCAAATAAAACATTGGCTGGAGGGATTTTCAACCGGACCGCAGCGCGAGCAGACAGTCAGTGTGAAAAGCCAAGTCTACCGGGAAAATCACCGTCTTCGCTGCCGCTCGCTTACCATCAGTGCACGAGCCCTTGAAATAGTGAAGTGGCATATTGCAACAGCACATATTTTATAGGCCTATGCAACAAAGTCGCCAACAAAGCCTGGATTTGACGTTTAATAGGCATATGCCAACGTTGTGTGAATACGGGGAAAGGATAGGCCTAACAATTGGAAAGCCATGCACTAGTAGAAGACCGCTTCGGTTTCTTTTCACCTCATGATGAGAGCATAATTTCCATGCACTGCATTTGCTGAAACTACTAAGCATAAAGTTAGCGATCAAAAAAAAAAATTGGTTGTCATTGCAGCATTTTATAGGCTATGGCTGTTGTTTAAAATAGCCATTGGATTGCCAACCGTTCCTTGTATTAAGAAACAAACGTATGTATATGAGCTGACATGGGACTCAATGTCGTTAAAATGCAGGGAATTGCATCTTTTTTTTTTTTTCTTTTTTTTTTATTCGTTTGCGTAATTGTAGTTTTTCTGTGCGTTCCGGGACCTCTGTCCAACTCATCATCGCTGTGATGTCATATGGGCAGTCATGGGTGAGCGGTTAGGGCGTCAGACTTGCATCCCAGAGGTTGCCGGTTCGACTCCCGACCCGCCAGGTTGGTGGGGGGAGTAATCAACCAGTGCTCTCCCCCATCCTCCTCCTCCATGACTGAGGTACCCTGAGCATGGTACCGTCCCACCGCACTGCTCCCCATGGGGCGCCACTGAGGGCTGCCCCCTTGCACGGGTGAGGCATAAAATGCAATTTCGTTGTGTGCAGTGTGCAGTGTTCACTTGTGTGCTGTGGAGTGCTGTGTCACAATGACAATGGGAGTTGGAGTTTCCCAATGGGCTTTCACTTTTTCTTTCATGTGTTTTGCGTTCCGGTACCAGTGGTGGACGAAGTACACCAGTTTTGTACTTGAGTAAAAGTACAGTTACCTTGCATTGAAAATTACTCAAGTAAAAGTAAAAGTTTTCACCTCACTTTTTTACTTGAGTAGAAGTACAAAAGTATCTGCCGTCGAAAATACTTAAGTATTAAAAGTAAAAAGTAAAAACTTTAAAAGTAGCCTTTAGTGCAATTTTAATATTTTAAGTGTTGTAGTTTGGTCATATCTAATTAAATATCCTCTAATTTGCATATACCAACATGTTAGAACTAGGCCATAACAGGCCTCAGAAACACTGTGGAGTAGGTCCATGGATGTTATAGCATCAGAAGTTAATTTTTACCTCCCTAAACATTTAATACTGACCATAGCATCCCCAAAAGAACACATGAAAGGGCCATTAATATTAAGAATGATTAGGCTGAAATTGATTATATGCCTATTAGAACAACTACTACAATACCCCAGCCATAGGCCTACAGTCCAGTATAAGCCAACTTATTTGTGACCGCAAGGAGTTAGAGTATAAAGTACTTTATGTTTAATTTTTGTTATAATTATGGTTTTGGTATACCTCTTATTACTGTTGTTGTTGTTGTTGTTGTTGTGTGGTTATGTTAATGTTGCCTTAGGCCTATGCATGGACAAACTTCTTGCGATTCTAAGCTACCTTTAACACTAGAACTACCACGGAGGGGTCAATTGACCTTTTTACCTAAAAGCCCCACAAGAGGGTCATTTGACCCTTTGGACCCCCTGCAGACACTCCTTTTGTTGTGGAAATGTGGCTGTTAGCAGCTCACAGCTGTCACTTGAGACACAGAGTGTGTGTGTGTGTGTGTGTGCGTGTGTGGATCATTTCCAATGCCTGTTGAGTGCTGTATCTCTGCATCTCCGTTCCATGGAGAGGAGCTTCTTTCACCATAAAATTCTTGAGGGAAGTGAAGCAGTAGTCCACATGCACTGGTATTTATCCATCTAACAATTGCCAGGTTACATTCACATGAGTCGTTATGGTCACATGGCATGGGAGATTCACACGTTACAGTTTTTCTCGATTGGTTTGGCTAATTTCTCGAAACTGAGATGACATTCTCAAAACAACACGGACAAATCCCCAAACCAACTTGCAATTTCCCAAAACAGAATGGCATTTTTCATTGCTTTCATCAGATATCAAATGCTTTGTACATGTCTCAAATGTTTAGTACATCTCTGCAGATGGATATGTACAAATACCCTTCAGTTGACACATTCAGCATACATTTAGCACATTTTCCAAATAAATTGACCTTGCTTATCTTAACGAATTAGACAATTCTCAGTCTAATGGTTGCCCTCTCCAAAACACGTCAGCATTATTTCATTGTGTAAGTCATCATATGCAAAGTGGTCTACGCAATTCCCAAAACAGTCAAGGACATCATATTTTAAGAATTGCATTACATAGTAAATTCATGACAGTGTTCAAGAGGTCAGATGGTATTGTAACTTAACTAGTTAGTTGAAAATAATTTTACAACCGTGTATACTACAGTTTCCTCTGTTATTTGGCTAATTTCATGACACTTTTTCAAACGACATTCTGTTTTGAACAATTGCTAGTTGCTTTGGCATTTGTCCATGTTATTTTGAGAATGTTATCTCTGTTTTGAGAAATGAGCCAAACCCATGAGAAACCTGTGATATATGGGCATTACTTACAGTAAGAAAGTTACTGATAAATGTCCTTGGTAAATTATCTGTGTTGTCAAACTTCAATAGTTTCACTCACTTTTTCATTTTTATACATAGTCGAAATCTGTTAGCTGAACGTAGATAAAACACCTAACCATTTTGACTGGCAGTGCTTACACAATGGCAAAGGGACAATGTATTTTGGGGGTACTGATGATGTATGTGGGGAAGAAATTTAGTTTTGACACATGGGTAAACTGTTTTTGGGGTGATATGAGCGAGTGATGAGGATCCATGTAGTTATGCTGAACCATCCAGTTTATTTTCACAGAAGGACTAAATGAATGCAAATGAGCCAAAGCAATTGAGAAGGATCTACGCCATTTTGATGGTACTGACTATTTATATGTGAGACGGTTTAGTGCTGATGCAAGAATGAGGTGTTTTGGGAGGTATATGACATGTTGCTAGTTATCTGAACTGTTGTGCAGAAGTGTAAGAATGTTTGGCCAAATGACCCAATGATTATAGGAATGTCATCTCAGTTTCAAGAAATGAGCCAAACCAATCGAGAAAAACTGTAATTCAACCATTATCTGGTTAGAGTCATATGATTCGTCATGATCACATGGGACATTCACATGTTCATTGATGACTTATATGAAGAAAATGTGCTGACATGTTTTCAGGACAACCATTACACTGAGAATCAACCAATTGGGATAGATCAGCAAGGTACATTCATTTGAAAATTGTACTAAATGTAAGCTGATTGTGTTAACTGTAGGATACTTGTACATAGCCATTTGCAAGGATGTACTAAATGATGTACAAAAGCATTTGAAATTTGATGAAAGCAATGATAAATGCCATTCTGTTGTGAGGAACTGCAAATTAGTTGAGGGATTTGTCCATGTTTTGAGAATGACATCTCAGTTTCTAGAAATGAGCCAAACCAATGGAGAAAAACTGTAACACACTCTCCGCCAAACTGTGCTATCTGTCTTTGCTGCTGATATCTTCATGCAAGTTGCTATTTACCTGTCTTGATTTTGGAGGCTGACCGCCCTTGGGAAGAAGCTTTCTGTCCCTGTTTGTCTTGGCTGTTAGCACTGTAAGGTGTGACCCCCTCACCCCTCACCCCACACACAGCCCCTAACAGCCTCATTACCATAACAAAATGAGTGATTAGTGTATTAGGTAAAAGCCACCGGGTCAAATGACCCCTCTCTGGTACTTCTAGGTAGGCAGAAAAATCCTGGTAGTTCTAGTGTTAAAGATAGGAACATCTTAATATACATGGTCTATATTTGCTAGATGCCAATGATTTACAATAGCCTAGCCTACTTGATACAACTTAATTGGAACACTTATCTGTCTGATCATGAAAAAGCCTTTTGTGCCTGTGCACATCACTGGGCCAATATTTAGCCAAAGTCCACTTTTTTTTTTTTTTTACTTTGTTACTGTTGTTTTTTTACAACCTCACTTTGGTGGTATTGCCAGTGCTTTTCATATCCACTGTAGCCTACTGACTTGACTTTAGGGAAAGGATACATGTTGCAAGGATACATGTTACATGCAGCCTCTTTGCAACATGTGTTGGCCAAGGCAATCCTCATGTAAAGATACAAAATAAACCTTTACACAAGCATCTTTTCCATAATGTTGAAGCAAATCATCTTTTTGGTGACAGGGGAGTCTATTAAACAAGTAATTGATATCAACTACTTCAGAAAACAGGCTGCAATGTATTGAGGGGAAAGGCTATCACGGAGTTGTGAGCCTGGATGGTTTGGAATAAGCAGCATGTTTCAACCTGTGTAGGCTACTTGACTCAACCACAACACAGCCACAACACATATATAGCACAGTAAGTCAAATAAGTAGTACATTAAGTATAAATTCACTGATTATTCAGTTCAAGCGCGAAGCCATCTAACAAATTTCGTCTTAGTGTCAGGCGAGGTGCAGCCTGCGAGCTAAACCTCTCCCCCTCACAACGAATACGACGGGTAGATTACTACACTCCAACAACGTTATTGTCGCCTGCTTTATTGTTTTGCTGTGCTTTCCGCATGTTACTACTAGTAAGTACCGTTTCTTCTTACTTCAATTCGTCTCGCAAGTCGCAGCTCTGCTTCCCCTCGAAATAAACTAGTTATGTACAGTAGAGCTTGTCACGTGACACATTACAACCAATCACAATGGCGAATCTCTGAGTCTGCCAATCGGATTCATTTTCACTTCCTTCACACCAGCGTGAAATCTCAGATTTCTTTTGACCAGGTCATTAAACATGAATTAATTCACCTGCCGTGTATCGCCTTAAAAAAAAGGAACGAGTAAGGAACGAGTGTTTCTGTAAATGTAACGAAGTGAAAGTACTAAATTTCGCTTTGAAATGTAGTGAAGTAAAAGTATAAAGTCTTACCAAATAAAAATACTTGAGTAAAGTATGAAAGTATGAAAACTACTTAAGTACAGTAACGAATTACATTTACTTCGTTACTGTCCACCACTGTCCGGTACCTTGTGATTTACAAATTAAGCACTGCTTATAATGTTATTTATTGTTAACTGACTGATCATAATCAGACTCCACCAAAACCAAGTGATATGTTTTTGTTCAATGCGTTAATATCTACATATCCGTTTTCATCAGCCAGTCACACTCTTTTGTAAACAGTGTTACCCTCCTTCCCTCGGGCCACTCTGCTGGAGAGCTATTGTGACTGACTCTTTCTTGTTGTGACTGACTCTAGAGTGCCACTCTTCCCAACAACTAACCGCTCACTCACCTGAGCACCCATTTACACCATGGTTTTACCATTGGTGTCACATGACTCTTTGTGGCACATGACTTTGCAGGACGGTGCATGCACACTGCAAGCGTGGGGCGTAGGCAAATCGTGTCCGAATGTATCTGTGCTCTGTCCTAACGAATTAGAATACATGAAAACTATAATTACGCTCGAAAATTTGAAAAAAAAAAAAAAACGCTCGAGTTCTTTTTTCCAAATGCAGCGCGGCGCAGAGCCGGATCCCACGCCGCTGACGCTCGACTACCGCCGGTTGGTGTGTAAGGACAGATATGTTTCAATGTGTTTTCACCGTCGCCGGTAAAAAACGCGTCTGTTCTGCGACGCTTTACCGCCCTGTTGTGTAAAGGGCGGGTTATACTTCCTTTCAGTGCCACGGAGTGAGCTTGTCCCAGCCATGATGCAGTTAATTTTGGTTTATGCCCTGTTTTGAAGCGCGGTCTGCGCGATGTCATTTCACGCTCAAACTGCCTTCAATACAAAGAGTAACCTAGACGTGTCGGTTGTTTTTTAGCGTCACAGAGTCGACGACAATGAAAATGAAACATTACATATTTATGTCACGTGCATTTTTGATCGCACTGGCAGCCAGCGCATAGTTTGGAACAAAGAAGTGGCTCATTTGTCGAGGATAGGTCGCACGAAGCGGAATGTTTCCTCGACCTCGGAACACTGTTCAACTGTCCAAATAACTTCGGCTTAATTCGAAACAGCGTCGTAACTTGCAAGCGCACGTGTTGTCTTTGGTCGTGTAAATAAATCAAACGACAAAGCACGGGCAACTTATTTAAGGAAGAGCTCACAGTCCGTAGACCGACGAAGGTTAGAACAAGGAAGTAGCTTATTCTCTCGACTCAAGGACAGAGCAGGCTGGTCGAGAGGACTAATCAGAGACTTATTTTCGCCCTTCACGCCGTCGCTGTCTGCATTATCCCTGCGTCGAGACACAATTTCGGGGAGGTGCCCCAGAGTACCTGCGTGATGGGGGGGGCTTCACTCCGTTAACTGCGCGGCTCACTGCATCATGACGCAGGGACGCTGATCTCGAGGCATAAACCACCCTTTAGACCCCTTATTGTTATGTTATATGCTTTGAGGCTGCTTTTGCCAAACCAAATTGGCTCATCAGATTCGCTGTATAATAACAATTCACATTTCTGCTGTAGGCTACAGGCTTACTTGTGATTTGAAATGCTGCTACTTTGTTGTGCCATAAAGCATTCTCAGCGGTGTGTGCAAGCTTATTGAACTCCCATAAAATCACTGCATCGCCAGGGGGAAAAAAAGACTGGACTTAGGGGTGTTGTCTCCTCTCCTCATACAAACACAAACATTGGCCAATGCAGCTTAGGGCACAAAGAGAAGGCAGTGCAATATCTGCATAGGGTTTAAGGATATGTATTTGCATTGTTTTTCCTCTAACATGCTGACATGACAACAATGAATCCCCTCGACACTATCAGTCAACTCTTAGTTCTTTGTGCAGATGAGGGTAACTGGTGAAATAAATACCCTCTTTAACAGTAGTTCACAATGCACATACATAGGCCTACCTCCCAGCAGAACTAATTATAGAGGCTGTTTAAGCACATGCCTCTGCAAACGAGTCTATTAGCCTGAGAGCATCAGTGTCTGACAACAGAAGCCTTGGCCAAGACCCACCCTCCGTTCCTCTCCTCCCTTCCCACCTTATCTGATGAGCAGTGAGAGAACAGAACTCTGCCTCCAGAGAGGATGCCTCTGGCTCTGCATCATGCTGACTGATGAGAGAGGTGAAGCCAGCTGGCATGTTACGCTTTTTATCATCATTATTAAATATTTTTGTGCCAGGAAGTGAAGATTACAACCCCATGTGATGCCATTAGTAGATACTCTTCTTCGATTCCCATCTTTCATTTCTTCATGTCTGCTTTTCATTTTCTCCTCTGATGTTTTGGGGCCCTGGGGCAATTTTGGGCACGCTCACAAGCAACAATAATGCCATACATTGTATGAACATCCGTTAAATAAAGTAAAGGCTAAAACCCAAAGTTAAAATAGACTGTTTTGTGATAACATTTCATTACAAGTCTTAATTTCATTGGAAAAACACCCATACACCCCTTACAAACACACACACGCACGCACACACAAACACAAAAATGTGTTTTTTCCACCTCATGTGTGCTCAGTGATTCTGTCCTAAGAGATATATTTCAACCTTTAGAAACACACATCCACAGAGAATCTATATTTTATTGCCATAATTTGACTGAAATTGACATTTTTCACCTCAAAACCTGAAAATCAATACAGCACTTTTGGGGGAAAAGGAAGGAAGAAAATGTTCCACGCTGGAGAGATCCTATCATGAAAGAATTTGTGAAAAGCACACATAAAAGGACAACATAAAATGCTTAAAAAAATCCGTTTGATAAAGCACTTTGAAATACCTCAACAACATTTTTACTGCATTGTTTTGGATGGGAGATGGTGTGGGTGTGCAAACACAAAAGAGAGGGATGAACTAATGGACTGACCATCCCGATGGTGCTCTGACCTGACACACTGGCTCTTTGGTGTCAGTCAGAGACGATTGGTCCCCCAGGGGCGTGGGTTAGAAGCCAGGTGAGCCTCTTCCACATTGAGGAGGAGTGGATTTAGTTCTGGGATAATGAGGAGACTTGACTCCTTTGTGATGAAGATAGGAGGATGTGGAGGGTCCCAGCCCACACACACACACACACACACTAAACACACAGAGACCTGGCACACACACATACTCACCAGACTGTCCTGATGCAAAGGCATATTTATTTCACACAATTGCAAAAAATTAAAGTACTAACGTCAGTTCTGGCCAGGCCATGGTAGTCAAGAAGCTTGCTGCCCTCCCCTTCATCTAATTAATTCCTAATTGATCCAGGTGCATTCTCTCAGCTGATAATCTTTCTTCCCTAGCGATTGGCCACACGGCTTCGGCACGCCTTTTAAATTCTATCCACTTCCTCTCAACTGTATGCTGCTCGGTTTTTGCTACCCACCACCTCCCCTGCTCCACCTTGTCGTGTATGATGTGACATGTTCTCTTGTCACGTCGCTTGGCTCTGTTCATGGGGGGTTATCTCTCGCCCTGTCCTGCTGGGGTGAGAATTCCCTAAACTGCTGCTGCCCCCTGACTAAATGCTTTTCCATGCTGCTCATGGAAATAGGGGGGTTCCTCCGAACAGAGCTATACCGCCAAATGTAATTCATAATTTCAATAAAAGAAATTGCATTTATATTCTTCTCTTGTGTTTCTTGACTGAAATGGTTCTGACAGAATGTGCATTCTGTGTTGAGGTGCGATACCTTTTCAAGTCAAGTCGTGGTCCTCAACACCATGGAAAAGCACTTTTGTCACGTGATGTGGTTTGCACAGTTTTCCCGCCATGTTGGCGAATTTATCTTGCCACTGCTAATTTCTGTTGATAAACACGAAAATGCTCTGCTGTGCCCTGACCAAAACCATACCAGGCACGTGCACTCCAATACGGCAGGGGAGGCACGGCCTCACCAGCTCCAGATGAGAATGATGAGATGCAGTTAATGTGAATAATAGTAACAATAACAGCTATTGTTTTCGAGCATCTGCACCATAACTACCATTTGAGCAGTATTTAAACAGTTTCACTCATTTTCAATCATTTCCGTGGCCAAAATCGTAATATTTGCCCATTTCATGTCAAATTGCTCCGAATACGCTGAATTTGGGCCAACTCTGAACTGGCCTCACCCCGGATTGCGCAATCCCTCGTTAACAAGTTTGCGCGCATGCGCCATGTTGCTCGTTCTGTGAATGCAACCTGGTAATATTGTATTAAACGTTTTTATACACTTAATAGAAGTATGTATGGTGTGCCCTCATTTCCTGATATTTTTTAAATATTTTCTACGTGTGATGATCATTTCTTTACTCTGGACGCTTTGGCATAACGCCCACTGAAAGATACAATGGTGAGGCGAGGAGTAGCCTGGCCGCAGACTCCTTCTGGTGTTGAGTCTTGCTGGACAGTTACGTCATAGCGAAATCTGAAGTTCACAATACAATCAGTTGGTGTTGTTGGCTAGCTTGTTCACTTTGACTGCTACAAGTGGATTTCATAACGAAACTAAGAGCATTCTCAAAGTTGGATTTCCAAGGGGAAAATATGTGATAAAGAATGGAGGACCGACAGAGCTGAAGGGTTTGCTACTCAGGTGACCGGTCAGAATAACTTCCCAATCATTTCAAAGTGAGTGGTACAACACTGCAGAAAATATTTGTTTCCCCTGTGTCTTGTTTGCAACCGGCGAGAATGTGTGGAAGACCGCATGGGATTTTACGATTTAACAATTTACTAAGGACTAAGGAGCCTCACGAAACACAAATCCTCGCGGCTACTCATATTCAATGCCAAATTGCTTTGGACGTTTGGGGCGACGTTTGGGGCTTTGGATGAACAGCACCGGCTAAAGTAACGTTAGCATGTAGTTCTACAACGCCAAAGTGGAGGAAAAGAGCGGCGCATGGACCTGATGCACGGGTTCAGGTAAGACCAATTTCCTATGTGTGTGAAGCCTGTGTTTGTGAGACCCGTGGGGAGATAGAGAATCCGCCGTGATTCTGTGGTAGCTTTTGTGATGGGCACCGGATTCTCATGTGCCCGGTAACTGTTTGTAAAGTTGAGTACAGGGTACCGTTGAGGTAAATCAAATATACCCGTGTAACTACAAGACTCTGATTTAATTCCAAGGTGTAGGCATAACAGAAATGACAGTCCCAAAATATTTGGTGACCATATCGAAGCGTGTGTAATATCTGTTTACGTTGACATTCGCTTCCTGCCAAACCTTTGTCCCACATCGCTTGCCGTAGCCTCGTACAAGTAGATGTAGGCCTACATTTGCACGAGAATCCAGTTCGTATCACAAAAGCCATCACACCGGTTTGTTCGCCGTGGTGCTCAGCGGTCTATATGACACCATGTTTTGAATCCTGTGTGTCTTGAGCATCCGCCGTGATGCTCAGTCCACATTGCTGCTGCTGTGTAGTTTATGTGAGATCACTGTTTGAATCCTGTGTGTGTGTGTGTGTGAGAGAGCAGTGGGCTGTGAAGGAGCTTACACTCTCCACTACTCTCCCCTCACCTCCCCTCCTCTTCTCCTCTCCTCTCCTCTCCTCTCCTTTCCTCTCCCCCCTCTCCTCTCTTTTCCCATCTCCTCTCCTGTCCTCTCTTTTCCCATCTACTCTCCTCTTCTCTCTTCTCCTCTCCCTCTCCTCTCCTCTCCTTGAGCTCCTCTCCACTCCTCCTCCTTTCTCCTCTCATCTCCTCTCCTCTCTCTTCTCCTCCCCTCTCCTCCTCTCTCATCTCCTCTCTCCTCTCCTCTCCCCTCCCCTTCTCTCCTCTCCTCTCCTCTCCTCTCCTCTCCTCTCCTCTCCTCTCCACTACTCTCCTCTCCTCTGCTCTGCTGTCCACATTGGTGCTGTGTAGTTTATGTGAGACCACTGTTTGAATCCTGTGTGTGTGTGTGTGTTTGTGTGTGTGTGTGTGTGTGTGTGTGTGTGTGTGTGTGTGTGTGTGTGTGTGTGTGAGAGAGAGATCTAATAGCATTTTCTCTGCGGAAATGCAGTAAGCTTATGTCAAAATAATATAGGCCTAAGCTTACCTTATGTTAAGAAAGCTGCTATGACATATGGAACTTGTCGGTAGGCCTATTTGGCAATTATTTATTTGAAAATCTGATATTGAAAAAGTTGCCTCACCAGCCATAAATCCCAGCGCACGTCACTGACCCATACCTAACCTTAACCTGTCAGTTAAGCAACACTTCTGCTGCTTTATTTTTTTGCAAAGCACAGTGAAACAAGTGAGGGAAATGGTGAAATTGTGGCCTGACCTAAACCATGCTTTAAGTTAACCTTTCACAGGCGTTGTGGAGCAGTAACAGCTAACAGTGAGTTAACATGCACAAACACGATAAACAGTTCAAGTCAGCCTGTTATCTTAACACTCTGGCATGATGGCAGGTTGCGTGCACACACACACACACACACACACACACACACACACACACACACACACACACACACACACACACACACACACACACACACACACACACCTGATACCCCTTCATACAGCCCTGCAGAAAGAGTGAGAAACCTGTGCTGCACTCTGGAGGAGAGAAGAACAAGGACAGACACGCGCGCGCACACACACACACACACATGCTCATAATATGGTTTTGCTTGGTTTCACTTACTCACAAGCACACACACAGACATTCACTTTTATTATTATGGTTATGTTTCATATGTAATGAAGTAAAACAGTTTTCCAATATGAATATCAACCCCTTGACACAACAACATATTTGTTCATAATATAGGATTTCATTTTAAATTAATTGAACAGCCTGGCATAATTAAAAGTACCACCAATACATACACCCACACAGACACACGTTACTCCTATCATACAGATACATTTTGTCTTCAATGAGGCTGTACTGCTTTGCTTTTATAAAAAAAGGCTAATAATAATTCAGTAACACACGCACGCACACACACAACTTAGTGATGATCCAAGCAACAAATTAAAGAAGACCTAAAAATCAGGACAGCAATATCAGGCACTGTTTGTGTGTGAGGACAAAGTGCAGCAATAACTCAGTGCTGTGTTTTTAATTTCCGTTTTCATTTTTAATGAGATTTCTGCAGACAGAATCAGTTTCACTTTCATACACGGCGGTGTGTCTGATGAATAAAGTGTGGACTGTGAATAAATTGCCGCCCCAGAATAAGGCGCAGTGTGTGGCATCTTGCTTGACTACAAACATAATTGGACGGTGGTGCCACTGAACAGCCGACAACATCATTAACAACTAAGGCTACAAAATCAGAAACAGGGGATCTCTTGACAACATAGCATCATTGCCACAGACATGAAGACAGAGGAGTGAATATACAGAGAGGGGGATATGGGAGAGAGCGGTTCAGAAGAGATGAGTAATGAATAACTCCCTTTTGGTAGCCTGAAAGCCACTCTGTTAGCAGTGTTGAGGGAAACTAACAGCACTGCTAACAATGGCTTCAGCGGCCACCTGCTACCAAAACAACAACATCCCAAACACACCTGCAACCAGAGAAATCAACACACACACACACACACACACACACACACACACACACACACACACACACACACACACACACACACACACACACACACACACACACTTCTGCAGACTGATAAAGTAACAACATCCAGAAGCACATGCACGCGTGTTGGAATAGCCTCCCTTTTCCTTTTAGCCAATACTAAATTCTATGTGTATTACTAAAGAAAAGAATGGAGGAGTGCTGCTGTTGATGGTGGTGGTGGGACCATGAAGATTCATGCCTCCTCCCAAGACACCATACCGTGCAGGGAGCACACCAACACATATGCTCGACTTTCAGATGCACCACAAACTGCTGGATTTTGAGATGCACCGTGCATCGGCTGAATCAGCATTCTGCATTTCTGGCTAATTAACCCATTGGCGCCTGAGCCAGTTTTTAGAAAAGGTCCCCAATGCCTGAGGGTTTTTTGAGAAAAGAAAAAAATGGTTGGAAACTCCTATGAAAAATTAAATATCTCAGCCTCTGGAACACATAGGGACATGGGACAAATTGCATTTAAAAGGTAAAATCCTCTGCTTTCGAGGGATTATGCTCATTCAGCATTAACACTAACACATATTCCTTAAAAAAATCATATCTCATAATCAAATGATTGAAAAAAGTTTCATGTGCTTTCAGGATAATGTTTGATGCTGTTATTTATTATAGGCCATTAGGCTACTAGGCTATTGTTACTGTTAGGCTACAATAGCCAACTATAACTAAATCATAATAATCATTATTATAATAGCCTAATTATTAGGCAGTCATTTCTGCCATAAATCGGGGGACATTTGTCTAATACAGCCACTTGCTCTCCCACCGGCGAGTATGGCCGTTTTATTCCTCCAAACGTTATGCAGAGACCGATGAGCAATTTCATCCTATTTTGAGACGGGGCTCCACTTTGAGCTGGATGTGTGACCGCGCGTCTATAATCCGCATGTCTACCGTTGTCTGCCTCACCAATAGGCACCAAATCCGAAAGATCCTGTGAGAAAATATTCTGAAATAGGCCTATATCTAAAGGACGTGCTTCCTCAGATATTGGCACCTTCGCCAATTGCCCCGAGTGTCGTAGTGAACTTTTGGTAACGTCGGGGGCGAAATCTAGCTAACTATGTATTTGGAAGACACTCACCTACCTCCTCGTGCGGCCGTGGCAAATCACACTCCTGCTCTCTATCTAAAGGGTCTTCAATCACATTTCCTTTCCTCGATTAAAATCTATTCATTACCTTTCAATTGAACATCACGTTCGCTGTAACAGTGTGTCTCGCGAACCACAGCCTTTTTTTACCTGTGTGAAATGGCTATAACCTACAACCCACGTCTGCAGAAGCGAGCATGGTTGATTTCATTTGACATTTTTGTCGACGAATCAAAGTTTTTTTTTGCCACATGATCTTTAAAAAATCGAGAACACCCACCTCTTGAGTATTTGAACAAAATATTGTGCATTGCATCTCCCATGCGTCTTGAAAATATTGACAAATCAATAATGTTGCGTTTTGCAACAACCGGCGTCAGGGCCAATGTTGCGTAACGCAACAACCGGCGTCAATGGGTTAATCATTTCAGTCTGTGCCTCCCTGGTTAAATATCTGACAGACAAACAGTGACAGAAGAAGAGCAGGATGATCACAGTACACACCCATCAACAAACACACTCATACTGCTGTAGCACTCATATTGTATTCAGAAGCACCAGCAAACATCCCTGAATGCTTTCACAGGTAAACATTGCGCCAACCCCTGCTATTATGGATCAAAGGACATTTGAATCCAAGAAATACAGAAACAAACACATCGGCACCCACACACCAACGCTGCTTTGTGCGCTCTCCATGAATCACCTCTACAGAGGGTGCAGTAAGACACCTTCAGCAAGCAGAAGAGAGCAGAGCTCAGAGTAGAGAACTGTCGAAAAGACCTCTGATTTACAGGCCAGAAACAAACAGGTGTGTGTTTGTTTCTGTGTGTGTCTGTCTGTGTGTGTGTGTCTGTCTGCCTGTCCCTCTGTCTCTCGGCATGTTTGTGCTGATTCATGTAACCCTTACAAATGCGTACTGCTTCATACAGACACTGTATAGAGGAATCCTACAGATGCATGTGTACTGTACATGTTTACTGATGCACTGATGTTGGTATTTGGAATGAACACCAAGAATCATTAACCACGATAAACACGGTTATGATTTTTGTTTGTGCAGCATTTTCTTCTCCTGCCCGCCCCTTTCTAGTGTACGCACTAACAGCTTGTTTTCCAACTGAATGGTACAGAACTGATCACTAACGAACACTATGGACACATCTTTTCTCCTCCATTTACGTGTGTGTGGTTGTGCGTGTGCATGTGTGTGTGTGTGCACGCGCGCAAGCGTGAACAGACCTCCAAACCTCACATTAAATGTCCTGGTCACACCACCGAGGTGTCTCTCCTTTTCTTAGTGTGAATTGGTATGGAAATGGATATGTGTACTGAGGTGGAAAGCCATACAGACCGCCGATAGGAGGAAGAGGGGGCGGGGGGATCTGTAAAGGTTAGAGAAACATAAAGTGATATTACAGTGTTAGGCACGAAAGCAGTGAGAAATAAAACAGGATGGAGTGATGATGGGAAAGTGAGAGATGGGGGGGATGAGAGGGAAGAGGGTGATGGCCGGGAGAGTGGGGGTGTATGGGAGAGGGAGGAACAGGATGCGGACTGACAGGAATGCGAGAATGGGAGGAAGAGGGGAGGGATGGGGAGAAAAGAGACGAAGAAAAGCGAAAGGGCATGAGAAGGAAAGAGAGAGCAAGAAAAGAAAATGAATCAATTACATTTTTATGAGCAAAAAAAAACAATAGAAATACAATACAATACAAATACTTCCACCAGCAATTCATTAATATTTGTCAAGGATTTTAACCCTTTCCTTCAGACAGAACTGGTAGGCTATACAGTATCTGGGCCATGTGTGTAGGCTGTTCTTCACACACATACCATTTCAGTTGAATTATTAAAATGATTCTGGAATTTAATACAGAGAGCTTTTTTAACTTCAAATTGCGTCCCTATTTCATGAATTGTGGGGAGGTTGTTTCAATAAATTGCTGCACAGCAAAGACCTTCACCTGTGATAATATATGTCCATATTTGACTTTTTTATTTTCAAAATGTAAACATTCTCAAGAATGATGGGTAAGAAAAGGAAAGAAAGAGGAGAGGACGAGAAAAAATGGAGAGATAGAGAGAAGAGTGTTTTTTTGTCTTTTTTCTTTGAGCTCGTGTGAGCAGAGCTGCCTTGGCGAGGATAATCAAACCATGAATCACTGGAGCTCACTGCTTCTACCCTCCACAACACTACACAGAAATAGAAATGCCATCTTCACATCGCCACCTGAACACCCTCCCTATGCACACACACACACAGACACAGACACAGACACACACACACACACACACACACACACACACACACACACACACACACACACACACACACACACACACACACACACACACACACACACACACACACATTTCAAGAGAGACCGCAAGCTTGCCTGATAGCACAGCTTTTCTGAAAACAACATGTGTGTTCACTCACGTGTGTACCTGCACACACACATGCACCCACACTCCACTCTGTGTACATGCACCCTTGTATACGATACAGTACTGTATAGGCCTCCTGTACAGTCTGTGCATGCTCTCCCTCTCTCTCACACACCCACACACATTCATACACGCACGCTGCTGAAAAGTATTTTTCTTCCCTGACATTGTTTTGTTTTGGTTTATTTCATTGCTGAAATGTGCACATCAAGGTTCAAGATCAAGATTTTTTTATTAGTTCCAAAGGAAATTTGCCTTGGAAATGCATAACACACAACACTGATACGCATGACCCTAAAAATATCCAAAACATACAGACGTAAAGTGCCCTGAAAGAGATGCATAAAGAACATATGGTGCACACATCCCTCCCTGTGTGCACATTTTATGTGGACCTACACAGCATATGCTTCACTCAGGTCCAGTCCCTCGGGTCATTCCACTTTATGAGATTTTATGCTGTATATGTATAAGATATGGGCCTCATCCACGTAGTATGGTCATTGTTCCTTTGCCTTGTGGAGCCAAGTGAGATATCTTTACCTTAAAATGTAATAGATATTTATGCAGCACAATAAAAGGAAGTGTTCATCTCTTTCACCCTTACCTGTTTTACAGTGACCATAGACTTTTTGCTCTCTGAGCAGACAGATGGATTTCCCTTCCCATCATAACTCAGAGATGAGGCACTCAGACGCTTTGTCTTTGTCTTGTCAAATTATCCAACGACTCCCACACCCAGGCCTCACTGTCTCTTCTCAATCCATGGATAGATGTGATGTGTTTCACTAGTGCTACACTAAATGTAGGTTGTGTTACATTCACATTCTAGACATTTTCCTTTTTTATTTCCCCTTTTACAGGTTCATCTGGCTGTGTACAGCATGAAGTAAATCAAAAGCAAAGCAATGTGCAGTTTTTCAACCATGCAGAGTGTCTTTTCATATTGTCCTTGAGTTGTAGGAAGACAGCATCATATAAACGCTTGGTTTGTTAAACTGCAGGTTTCAAGTAATCCATCCTCCCCCCTACACAAGGTGGTTAGTAATTAATTTGGTGACATGAAAGGCTATGTTTGGATCTCTGTGTTAATAAGTCGATGAAATGAAACATGCATTTGCTTGAATAGTTACTGTAGATGCCCTGCACTTCAAATCCATCTGGCACCGATGTTTCTATAAAAAGACCTTTAAGATCCATCACATACCTACTGAACATACATGTCACACGCTGCCACAAAGCGTATTCTAATTAGTGCAGTGGAAAGTAGTTATTGCTTTTGACACGATGCCTTTGTAATGCATCTAATGTGCCTTGGCATTTGGATAGCATCTTTCTAGTGCTCTCTGTTTCCCTCTTTCTGTAGACATGGCTAATGAAATTGGGATAACCTACTCATCTCCAACCTTCTCTCTGTCCTACCCTGGGCAGAATTAATGAGTTAGGATAAGGCATCCATCCATCTCTCTCTCTCTCTCTCTCTCTCTCTCTCTCTCTCTCTCTCTCTCTCTCTCTCTCTCGCTCTCTCTCTCTCGCTCTCAGTCTTTCTCTCTCACTCTCTCGCTCTCTCTCTCGCTCTCCTCTCTCTCTCGCTCTCGCTCTCTCTCTCTCTCTCGCTCTCACTCTCTCTCTCTCGCTCTCACTCTCTCTCTCTCTCTCTCTCTCTCTCGCTCTCACTCTCTCTCTCTCTCTCTCTCTCTCTCTCTCTCTCTCTCTCTCTCTCTCTCTCTCTCTGCGCAGGGCTAACAAGTTGAGTTAGGGTGTCTGTCTGGTGGTCATCTCTGTATTTGCAGACATAACATACTGGATGGTGTTTGGAGGTTGGGGTGCACCCATCCACGAAACAACTATCCAGGCGCCAGACAAAAGCAGTGTACGTTTATATATTTGGAGCTCATGAGTCATGACCAGTGTGCGGACCACTTCATCACACAGACATAATATACTGTATACCTACTCATTATGAGGCTCTTCAGACGTGTGACTCAACGACAGTGCTGGACCATAGATTATAGGCCGTAGATGCACTGACACAAACAGTATGTGACATCTGAGAAGATGCTCCCAATTCATTCAGGTATGTAAGTAAGTCGTAAGAAATTGGACTGCATTAAAAATGCAGGGACATACTGCACACACACACACACACACACACACACACACACACACACACACACACACACACACACACACACACACACACACACACACACACACACACACACACACACACACACACACACACACACACACACACACACACACACACACACACACACACACACACACACACAGGAAGAAAAGGCTTAAGCACAGTGTGTGACAGGAACCCCCAGGAGCATCGATAGCTGGTGTGAAAAGCACATGTTGGAGAGCCATAAATTCCCTGTCAGGGTCCAAGGGCTGGTGCAGCAGTACAGTAGGGCCTAATTTACACAGCAGACCGGCTGCAAGGCCCCATTTCAATTACTAAATGGAGCCACAAAGTGAATTAGCTGCTCACTGCTAATAGGCCTGTCAAGCTGCCCTGAACTCTCCCTTTCTCTCTCTCTTTCTCTGTGTCTCATGGGGACCCTCACTCTACTCATGTCAAGAGGTAATGGCTAAGGATTAAAGAAGAAGAAAAGTAATGGCTAAGAGGGAAGAGCAAAAAGGAAATAACAGAGAGCTTGCTATTGACGTGGAGTTTTAAGTGGGGTGCCGTTCTAATGATGCAAACACACATGCACCCATGAACACACACACACACACACACACACACACACACACACACACACACACACACACACACACACACACACACACACACACACACACACACACACACACACACACTCACTCACTCACTCACTCACTCACTCACTCACTCACTCACTCACTCACTCACTCACTCACTCACTCACTCACTCACTCACTCACTCACTCACTCACTCACTCACTCACTCACTCACTCACTCACTCACTCACTCACTCACTCACTCACTCACTCACTCACTCACTCACTCACTCGCACACGCACGGATGACTTGAAAAGAGCATATCGAAACTGCATTCAAGCTCCTCCAAATCCAGCTCTCACAGAACACACACACACACAGACACACACACACAGACATACACACACACACACACACACACACACACACACACACACACACACACACACACACACACACACACACACACACACACACACACACACACACACACACACACACACACACACACTGGGTGGGGTGAGGGAGACTTGGATGAGAAGAGCTGGTGGACTATAACGAGATTCAGATTAGAAGATGAGGATTAGACTCGGGAAAAACAGGAAAACGCTGGACAAAGCCAGAAAAAGGTTGAGATAAACAGACGGTAGGAACAGCTTGTAAGTCGCACCAACAAGACTTTGACATTTCACAAAGACAAGGAAATACCGTAATACTCGTAGACAAACACACTTCTCCGCACATAAAGGTCTTCAATGTGTGCGTCAGAGTGGATAAAAACTGTCCATGGACAAACCATCCTCTTTCTCTCTCTCCGCCACAATTTTTACCCTTCTTTTCGTACACCTTCTGATGTGCCTTGGCACTGTGGCATGCATATTTTTTAACTCTTCATATTCATTCGAAGTTTTATTGAGAGAGAGAGAGAGAGAGAGAGAGAGAGAGAGAGAGAGAGAGAGAGAGAGAGAGAGAGAGAGAGAGAGAGAGAGAAACAGTAGAAAATAGTGTGAGCTAGGCAGTAGCAAAGGAAACAATGATATGAGATGAAAGATCGACATGCATACGAGAGACAGAGAGGGGTGAAGACACAAAGTGACCAAAAACCAGAGCTGTGAGGAAGAGAGAATATAAAGATAATAGCCTATAAATATAAAGAAGAGACAGGGGGGGGGAAACAAAGGTACAGAGGCAGAAAGATTAGAAACCATGAGAGACCAGAAAAAAATAAAGTGACAAAGAGAGGAAGCAAGATAGAAAGAAAGAAAAATGTGGTAAAGGGAACGCGTGAAAGATGGAAAGTGGTAGAGTGAAAGATGGAAGGAGGAGAGGGGAGAGAGTGGGATAAACAGGTCAAACCAAACAGAGTTTTATGCATCACTTGTAATGTTTGGCCCATTTATTAAAAAAAAAACATTTCAAAGTACCATGTTTGCATCAGTCAGATACACCCAGTGCTTAATTTGAGGGGGAGCAAGGGGGAGCTAGCTCCGGAACCTCAGACGAGAGCTCCGGAACCTTGGATGGAACCTCAGGGAAAGACATCACAGACCCCCCCCTCTGGGGGGAGCCACCCATCCTCTGGGCTCCAGGACCTCCCGCTTGACAAATTAAGCACTGGATACACCCAACATCTGACTGAACTTTTTTGGGGTAAACCTCATCCCATATCGCAAATCCGGACCACCCCCACCCCCTCATGACAGATGGGCTGAGAGGTGGGAAGGGCAAGAGTTGGTTTGGTGGTCCTCACACTCATCAGATCACTGAGCAGATCAGAGGGGATGAACAAGTCAAATGGGGTGCCTGCAATGAGCCAAGCCGATGGACATCAACAGGTCAAACAGGGTCTGTGTTGGGCCTGCTGTGTCCAGACACCTGAGGGGGCACTGGGTGAAGGTGAGAGCTCAAGAGATAAAGCAAGGCAGCAAAAGATGTTACTGCCTTCGAGGAACCTGTGGAGAACAGCAAGGTGAAATTGAGAATCTGAGTGAAGTTGCACATCATATGTTGAAAATATGGATAAAAAAACATTTTGATTTGTTTGTGCATCGTTGTTTGTGCACGATTGTTCGGCAAAATGAGCGTTTGAGCACAAACCGTCTTTAAGACATTTAACCTTGTGACCTTAATTGACCTTAGGATACTCAGCACCCGATTAACCTCCAAATGACTCGAAAATGGTTGGAATAATTTGTGCTTCGTTTGTGCACGATTGTTAATGTTAATGTTTGTGCACAAACTGTTTTTATATAATTTAACTTTACCTTTTTTGGAAGTAGGTGATCAGCACCCGTTAACCCTCTGAGGTCTAAGGCCTTTCAGAGGCTTTTAGGCTGCTTGCACCACCCTGACATTTTCAAGTATTTTCAACTAACAGTAAGCATCTATGCAAAAGTGAAATATATGGTTGCATTCTGAAAAGCCTGACAATAAATAATCTTTTATTTAAATTGAGTATAAACACAACTGTACAAAAAAACAGGTTTCAGAGGTCTTCAAAAAGTGCAAGAAAACACACAATAAATATATCTAGCCAAGACTTTTGAAGTTTGAATCTTGTAAACAAATGTGTTGGCTGCATAAAAGTAAAAAGGGCATTTAGAAATGTTTTGTTGTTTTCATACAAAATGCAAAAAAGAAACACTATGTCAGGCCACTGCCTGTCTCATTTGAATACTAATGAGATAGGTGTGAAAAACCTCCAATTGCCCACCCCCGCTGTCAATCTCCATGTGCTCTGATAACACCCCCCCTGTCACTCTCTTTGTCCTGTGGCCAAGTGAGGAGCATGGCTGTGTTTACCCTAGATGAAAGGGGCGTGTTGTCACCTCTGAATAGCCACTCAAGCACCGGTACTTTACATGTGAATAGCTATACGTGTGGCTGCTACAGGCAGAGAGTACAGAATATGCGAAGATTTCTTTTCACTTTCTTTAAATTGGGCCAGCTATATAATTTATTCAATATATATATATTTGAAATCTGGAAGGTCTGAGGTTTCTAATGGTGTAACTTATATGTTTCAATGACAAAAACACACAGAGTTACAGATTTGTTTTTGGAGACATGTCAAATTGCCCTCTCAAGGGCAATTAGACCTCAGAGGGTTAACATCCAAATTACTCAAAAATGCTTGGAATTGTTTGTGCTTCGTTTGTGCACGCGTGTGTGGGTAAAATTAATGTTTGTGCACAAACCATTTGCATTTTAATTTTTTTGCTTTGCTATTTTATTTATATTATCCAAATCTTAAAAGTTAAATAGGCCTATTTTAAAGACAGTGCACAAACGCTAATTTTTCCTGCACAATCATGCACAAACGAAGCAAAATACTTTTATTCATATTTACAACATATGGGGTGCCAACTTCACACAGGTAAATTGAGGAGAGAAGAAAATGATTAGAAAAAGGAGACAGAGAAAAATAGAGATATAAGATATTGATTCAGGACAAGCATCTCAACAAAAACATCTGAGCTGTGGAGAGTTGCAGTGGCTTACAATCATAAATGCACTAAGTAATGTGTCTTCTGGGACAGCCCCCCCCCCCCCCCCCACACACTGGTGGTGTACTATAGATGTGATTGTTCAGCTTTCAGCTGTAGTGAATGTGTTTCCACTCCAGGCGAGCATAACACCACTTGACCTCAGTGTGTGTGTGTGTGTGTGTGTGTGTGTGTGTGTGTGTGTGTGTGCGTGTGCGTGTGCGTGCGTGTGCGTGCGCGTGCGCGTGCGTGTGCGTGCGCGTGCGTGTGTGAGAGAGTGAAAAAATGTGTATTAACAATAATATGCATATGCGAGAGAGAGAGAGAGAGAGAGAGAGAGAGAGAGAGAGAGAGAGAGAGAGAGAGAGACGTTCACATAGTGGCAAAGGCTCTGACACCAGTGAAACAAGCACTGAGACAGCAGTAAGCATATCACACACTGCAACAACTGAGGAAGGGAGGGGGCCTGCAAGGCCGGGGGAGGGAGCGAGATATGAGAGGAGTGATGGAGAAATGGGCAAGAGAGAGATAAATCAAATAACAGAATGACAAAAACAGAAAAGACAAATAATGAGGTTCAGACCGACTGAGAGGGGGTGGTGGTGACGAAACAGAGCAATGGAGACAGAAAGAGAAGACAAACAGAGACCGATGAAGACAAACAAAATGAGGAAGAGACTAGAAAACAGGAGTGGGAAGAGAAAGACTGAGATAGATAAGAGAAACAATAGATGGAGAGAACGATATGCATTGGTAGAGAGAAAGAGAGAAATAGGGAGAGGAAAAGTAACAAAGAAAGAGAGACACAAAGAAATAGAGAGATAGATAGAGAGAGGGGGGGGGAGAGATGGCTGCCAGTGATAAAATAAAAGAAGATAAGAGGAGATGGACTGAAAGGTGGGCAGGTCAGTGTTGGTGGTTGGTGGTCTTTACACTCATCAGATCACACTCGCACTGCTGCCGGTAACTACAACCTGACCAGAGGAAAAGCAACAACACAAGATCAACATCCGGGAAAGAGAGAGAGAGAGAGAGAGAGAGAGAGAGAGAGAGAGAGAGAGAGAGAGAGAGAGAGAGAGAGAGAGAGAGAGAGAGAGAGAGAGAGAGAGAGAGAGATCAGGGAAAGACACGGAGAGAGAGAGGGAGACAAATAGATAGAGAGAAATTATGTGAAGACAGACGAGATGGAGAGAGTCAGAAAGAGACATGGGGGGGTGAACAGTGATTAGCTGTGACAGAGACAGTAATGCAGGAACTGAGAAAAACAAAAGTATCTATCAGAGCAAACACTGTCACTGAGCGCACACACACACTCACCCACTGTGCAGACCTAGTCATATCTACATGGGCAGCCTGGCAAATGCATTTTTTGGCCCAGACATGCATTGACCTTGGGCACAAAAACTATCTCCACACACACGCACACACACACACACACACACACACACACACACACACACACACACACACACACACACACACACACACACACACACACACACACACACACACACACACACACACACACACGT